>NC_142462.1:82689991-82841506 GCF_049115385.1 Moschus berezovskii
GATTTACTCCTCACACCTGCCACCACCTTGGATTATTTTGAAGCAAACTCCAGATATCGTGTCATTTCATGTGAAAATATTTCAAGATGTTTAATGATACTTAAACAACATAGCCATCATCATACCTAAAAATTAACAGTGTCTTGGTATAGGTCATTTGTCTCTAAATGATTTGTAAATTTGGGTTTGTTGAAATCCAAATGTATCACAATTTTAGCTGATACATCTTTAAGTTTCTTTTAATATTTATTTAAACTATGGATTTTCCACTCCCCCTTTAAATTGTGCTCCTTGCAATTTGTTTGTTGAAAAATTGGATTGTTTCGCACATTTGAGATTTTGCTGAATGCAACTCAGTATTGTCTTTTCATATTTTTTTCTGTCGTCTGTATTTCCTTTAAACTGATTGCTACAGATAAAATCTGGTCAAATGCTGGTTCCTTGGCAAAAACATTTTAGAGAGTATGTTGTATCTTTCCATAAGGAAGTATATGAGATCAAATTTTCTTTCTTTTTATGACTTGCAGTTTGATCAGTGGGTTTAGGTACTATTGCCTTGATCATTAATTACCCCACCTACACTTTTCCACTAATGGTTCTTGTATTCATAGATGATCATTTGCTTAAATCTATTACTTCATTTGGAGCTGTAAAATGATTATATAATCTTTGTGTCTTTTATTAGATAAAATATGTCTATAAAGACAAATTTCCCAAAAATATCACCCAAAGTGAATTTTATGTAGGAGTGCTTCAGGATGCGTATTAAGAAAACATTTATTCTGGCGATTTGGAGAAATAAGTGACCATGGAAGTTCTCGTGGGACAGTGATATTTGCTCTGTGTTTTAGATGTACACAAGTAAATATGGAAAAAGAGATTCAAGATGGGATAGCATTCTTGAGAGTGTAAACACAAGGAGCGAAGGTGAGGAAATGAAGGAATACAAGGCCTCTTTTGTAGAAAGTGTTGGACTGCAGGAGAGTTAATCCTCCACACTCGATCTGCCTTCTACAGCCTACCTTTCACTCTGGAATTCTGCCTCATCAGTTCCCTTTTTTATCACTTTCCTTAATTTTATTTCTATTGGGATCTTTCCCACATTTTGATAAAACAACCCTTCCTCAATCCTTATACTCCATCTATTTCCCCATTTCTGCTTTATTTAGGCTTCCTAGCTTTGTAATATTCATAGGCATTCTCCTTGTTCAAGCAGTGATTGATTTCCATTATTTGCTTTTGTGCTGATTATAGAGAGTGGAAAATTTTGATCCCTAATTTTAGGAGGCCTATTTTCTTGCCTGGAAAATTCCATGGACAGAGTAGTTTAGTGGGTTACAGTCCATGTGGTTGCAAAGATTTGATATTAGAGAATTATCTAGGATACTAAAAGAACATATAAAAATTATTTAATAATGAAGGGTTGACGAAATAGATATCCTAAAAATGAATTAGAAGTTAGCCATGTTAACCAACTAAGAATGAAAAGTTACCTTTATGGTAGAAAGGCATGCGGCCGTTATAAAGCATGACCCACACATAAAGAAGCTGCAAAAGGATACACTGTGATCACTAAAGTCATCATCAGTGTCTTGGGGACTTTAAAAATCTTAGAAGCTCTCCTTCATTCCTCCCATTCTTCCCTTGCAACAGACCTCATTTTCCATCTTCCCTTTGCATTCTCTTTTCACCATCTATGTTAATCTCACTCCTGATTCTTTACTAGCGCCTTCTAACTGGACTCCCTGCGTCTAGTATTTTCCATGTTCCACACTGACCTATCCATTTACAGCCAGATTGATCTTTCCAAACTCTCACATTTATTCAATCACTCCCCTTGGAAATCTTCAATGACTGCTGGCTGACATTTTGTAAAAGTCTGAATTACTTAGTCTGTCATTCAAAATACCCACAGTTTGGCTCTGGCATCTATTTCCAGATTTATCTCCTCCATACACAGAATTTTCCTAGTTTCTTGTAAGATTCATTATGCTTTTCCACCTGCTCATATTGGCTCATAATCTTCCCTCTGTTTGGGATCCCCTCCTGTCTTAGGGCTGTATTTCAACATATGCTTCAGTAGATTTAATACACAGATTGATAACTTACATCTTGAAATGAAAAAACTGAGATCTCATGGTAAGCTGACTTAACAGCATTTTCTAAATTCATTTTGATCGAAGGATTATTAATATTGTGCAGAATTTTGTACTTGCTGCCCACTTTGGGTAACACTTGAATAATTAAATTTACCATGGACCTCATAAGACTACTTTCTTAGATCAATATTAAAATACTTCCATTTAAAGATTTATTTTGTCCAAAAATATTTTGAAAATTACCTGAACTCTAAATGAATTTGTTTACAATTTGCCTTTTAAATGAAACAATTTTAGATACAGAAAATAGGAAGTATACACTAAAGTAAAATATACAAAAACCTTTTTATTTTTTTTCCTCAAATTCCAAAGCTAAATATATCTATTTGGTTCTAAGTTTAGTAAGGGCTCTTCTTGATTGTGATGCTGATTATAATAACAGAAATAGGATTTTTGATTAGAGTATTTTCTAGACTAACTAACAGGAAGAGTTGCCTTAATTTTATTTTCCATGGGGATTCAGAGTAAATATCTGGCCTCTTTGGTTGACAGGATAACCCTTTCTACTTTTCTTCTCTCATTTATAGTTACTCAAGATCCTGCAGTTTAATAAATGATTTCTAAAGCATTTATGTCACCTTGTATCTAAATAGCAGTCCTATGTGTTTAATTCACTTTATTGCAAAGATCATATTATTCACAGATTTATTGTAATTATAGAGAAGTAAGTTAACACTTATGATTATAAGGTGGAAGTGACAAATAGATTTAAAGGACTAGATCTGATAGAGAGAGTGCCTGATGAACTATGGACAGAGGTTCATGACATTGTACAGGATACAGGGATCAAGACCATCCCCAGGAAAAAGAAATGCAAAAGATCAAAATGGCTGTCTGAGGAGGCCTTACAAATAGCTGAGAAAAGAAGAGAAGCAAAGGAGAAAAGGACAGATATACCCGTTTGAATGCAGAGTTCCAAAGAATGGAAAGGAGAGATAAGAAAGCCTTCCTCAGTGATCAATGCAAAGAAATAGAGAAAACAACAGAATAGGAAAGACTAGAGATATGCTAAAGCTGAAACTCCAATACTTTGGCCACCTCATGTGACGAGTTGATTCACTGGAAAAGACTGATGCTGGGAAGGATTGGGGGTGGGAGGAGAAGGGGACAACAGAGAATGAGATGACTGGATGGCATCACCGACTCGATGGACATGAGTTTGAGTGAACTCCGGGAGTTGGTGATGGACAGGGAGGCCTGGCATGCTGTGGTTCATGGGGTCGCAAAGAGTCGGACATGACTAAGCAACTGAACTGAACTGAGAGATCTCTTCAAGAAAATTAGAGATACCAAGGGAACATTTCATGCAAAGTCGGGCTCAATAAAGGACAGAAATGGTATGGACCTGACAGATGCAGGAGATATTAAAGAGGTGGCAAGAATACACAGAAGAACTATACAAAAAAGATCTTCATACCCCAGTTAATGACGATGGTGTGATCACTTCCCTAGAGCTAGACATTCTGGAATGTGAATTCAAGTGGGCCTTAGGAAGCATCACTACAAACAAAGCGAGTGGAGGTGATGGAATCCCAGTTGAGCTATTTCAAATCCTGAAAGATGATGCTGTTAAAGTGCTGCACTCAATATACCAGCAAATTTGGAAAACTCAGCAGTGGCCACAGGACTGGGAAAGGTCAGTTTTCATTCCAATCCCAAAGAAAGGCAATGCCAAAGAATGCTCAAACCACCGCACAATTGCACTCATCTCACACACTGGTAAAGTAATGCTCAAAATTCTTCAAGCCAGGCTTCAGCAATACATGAACTGTGAACTGCCAGATGTTCAAGCAGGTTTTAGAAAAAGCAGTGGATCCAAAGATTGAATTGCCAAATCCGTTGGATCATCAAAAAAGCAAGATAGTTTCAGAAAAACATCTATTTCTGCTTTATTAACTATGCCAAAGCCTTTGATTATGTGAATCACAATAAATTGTGGAAAATTCTGAAAGAGATGGGATTACCAGACCAACTGATCTGCCTCTTGGAAACCTGTGTGCAGGTCAGGAAGCAACAGTTACAACTGGACATGGAACAACAGACTGGTTCCAAATAAGAAAAGGAGTATGTCAAGGCTGTATATTGTCACCCTGCTTATTTAACTTATATGCAGAGTACATCATGAGGAACGCTGGGCTGGCTGAAGCACAAGCTGGAATCAAGATTGCTGGGAGAAATATCAATAACCTCAGATATGCAGACAACACCATCCTTATGGCAGAAAGTGAAGAATTAAAGAGCCTCTTGATGAAAGTGAAACAGGAGAGTGAAAAAGTTGGCTTAAACCTTAACATTCAGAAAACTAAGATCATGGCATCTGCTCCCATCACTTCCTGGGAAATAGATGGGGAAAAAGTGGAAACAGTGGCTGACTTTATTTTTCGGGGCTCCAAAATCACTGCAGATGGTGATTCCAGCCATGAAATTAAAAGATGCTTACTCCTTGGAAGGAAAGTTATGACCAACCTAGACAGCATATTAAAAAAGCAGAGACATTACTTTGTCAACAAAGGTCCATCTAGTCAAGGCTATGGTTTTTCCAGTAGTCATGTATGGATGTGAGAGTTGGACTATAAAGAAAGCTGAATGCTGAAGAATTGATGCTTTTGAACTGTGGTGTTGGAGAAGACTCTTGAGAGTCCCTTGGACTGCAAGAAGATCCAACCAGTCCATTCTAAAGGAGATCAGTCCTGGGTGTTCACGGAAGGACTGAGGTTAAAGCTGAAACTCCAATACTCTGGCCACCTGATGCAAAGAGCTGACGCATTTGAAAAGACCCTGATGCTGGGAAAGATTGAGGGCAGGAGGAAAAGGGGATGACGGAGAATGAGATGGTTGGATGGCATCACCAATTTGATGGACTTAAGTTTGGGTAGGCTCCAGGAGTTGGTGATGGACAAGGAGGCCTGGCGTGCTGCTGCTCATGGGGTCTCAAAGAGCCAGACACGACAGAGCAACTGAACTGAACTGAACTGAACTGAATTGAAGTTAACACATAACTTTTAAGAATGAAATAAAATAATCTGGGACTCATAGCTTTGAACTAATTCCATCGGACCTTTAATAATGTTTTCTGCTGCCGCCGCTGTTGCTGCTAAGTCACTTCAGTCATGTCCGACACTGTGCAACCCCATAGACTGCAGCCCACCAGGCTCCCCCGTCCCTGGGATTCTCCAGGCAAGAACACTGGAGTGGGTTGCCATTTCCTTCTGCAATGCATGAGTGAAAAGTGAAAGTGAAATCACACAGTCATTTAGACTCTTAGTGCCCCCATGGACTGCAGCCTACCAGGCTCCTCTGTCCATGGGATTTTCCAGGCATGAGTACTAGAGTGGGGTGCCATTGCCTTCTCCGAATAATGTTTTCTATAATTTAATAAAAACTGAGATATGCTTCTTGTAGAAAAAGCTTATCAATAATTCAGTTCAGTTCAGTTCAGTCACTCAGTCGTGTCCAACTCTATGCGACCCCATAGACGGCAGCCCACCAGGATCCCCCGTCCCTGGGATTCTCCAGGCAAGAACACTGGAGTGGGTTGCCATTTCCTTCTCCAAAGCTCAAAAGTGAAAAGTGAAAGTGTAGTCGCTTAGTCGTGTCTGACTCTTTGCGACCCCATGGACTGCAGCCTACCAGGCTCCTCCGCCAGTGGAATTTTCCAGGCAAGAGTACTGGAGTGGTTTGCCATTGCCTTCTCTGTATCAATAATCAAAAAGCTATTTTTTTTTTTCTATTTCTTCAACAATAAAAATTGAATTTCTAGATTTGACAATCATGTTCTATATGTAACTCAAGTTTTTTGGAAACAACGATTTTTTTAGCTATTGCCTTGAACTTCTTAAAATTCTTTATAAATACTGGGCATTAATACTAAAGCAATTTGAATGTGTATACAAATTACAATTGCTTGGATAAAGAAAGCATTGTAACTATTAATATAGCTAACATGTCAGTAACAATTAATTCCTTCTGAGACTATCAAATTATAATCTCTTTCTCGGGACTGTTAGCTGCAAATGCATAATACTGAAACAAATAATACACATTCTCAGAAGCAATACAGGTTTCTTCTGCCCCAGAGACATTCTGACTCATCTCAATTTAGAAAAAACAAATGAGCCGGATCTCCATACAGTTAACCCATAAATATATCTTCAGCTATAAAAAACAAATCCACTTTTAGATCCTTCACATGTGACATTTAATCCTACTAATCTTCATTTGCTTTACAATAGGATTTATTTTCACTCTGGAGTAGCTGTTCACTTCTCAAGCTTGGATTTGAACTCCAACTGATTCATTCTTAAATTACTGTTTCAGATTCTCCTCCAACTTTACCTGCTGAAGATAAAATAAGCAAAACAAAATTATCTCTTTTCATCTTGACTTCAGGTGGAAAAGATTCCCAAAGAAGCTAAATGAATTCTATTTAATTACCCTTGCATTGTTCCTATAATTTGATTTATGTTTTATCCAAATACTGCTCAGTGATACATTTCATTATATCATATTTAAACTACTACTCATCTTAATATGGCAACAGCATTTAAAAGTATATTTGATTTGTATGGTTTGTAAGATTAAAGAAGAAATACAAATTACAGTGTCTAGAATGAACACTCTCAGAACCATAAATGTTGGTAAAACAGAATCATACTTATTTCCTGCTGTATTTTGCATTCTATAAACTCAGGTTTCTGGTAGATTTTAAATTTTTATATCTGACCCTCACCCCTCTCACCCAAGAATTCAGTTCAGTTCAGTTCAGTTCAGTCGCTCAGTCATGTCCGACTCTTTGCGACCCCATGAATCACAGCACGCCAGGCATCCCTGTCCATCCCGGAGTTCACTCAACTCATGTCCATCGAGTCGGTGATGCCATCCAGCCATCTCATTCTCTGTCGTCCCCGTCTCCTCCCACCCCCAATCCCTCCTAGCATCAGACTCTTTTCCAGTGAGTCAACTCGTCGCATAGGTGGCCAAAGTATTGGAGTTTCAGCTTTAGCATCAGTAATTGGAAACTCCATTAGCAAAGAAGTATAAAAGAACCAAGACTGATCTTATAATAGCTTCTGGATCATAATTCAACTTTTCCAAAATACTGATTTCAACATGGTTAAGGTTTTTTGATCGTAAGGTTACCTCCCAACTGAAAAATCAGTTTAAAATCTATGTTCTGGCTTTGTTTTTCAGATGCGCTAAGTGATTTCCTGCCTTAGTGCATTTGCCATATCTCTTTCTTCCAGAAATGTTCTTTCAGATGATTTTCAACTTTCTGATTCCTCTCTTCATTTGTACCTTAGTTCAGTGTCATCTGTTATGCACAGTCTTTCTTTTACATTCTAACTCAAGTAGTCAGTTGCCAGTTCTCCAAATTCTGATACCCTATTGGTATTGTCAATGGGTTGGAATCAAATTATACTGGCTCTCCAGAGCCAACTGTCTAATATTTAAGAATCTTGTGAACTAGTTCTTAAACCATTGGTAGCTTGAAATTATCCATGTTAGGAGATCCACAAACATACAAATAGGGTTTTATATATTTCATTTGATTTTTCCATAGACTTGATATACCAGCACACCATTGTTTAATACTCTTTTAAACAGAAAAAAAGTTACTGTTTGAAATTTTTGCCCCTTACCCCATTCCCTGCCATTAACTTCACAAAGAGAAGAATGGGGCATTGTGTCTCTATCGGCTATGTATCTCCGTACTTATGGAATTAGAGCACATCTAGTACATAGGAAAGACTACAATAAATATTTTTTAAATGAATGCATAGTCAAATAGGTGAGTTTCTAGAATTTATCATGCTACTCTGTTCTACATCAATATATTCACACATCATTGATTAATAACAGCTTTTTTCTGCTAATTGTATTGAAATATAACTGATGTACATCAATGTGTAAGTTTTAGCTTACAGCATGATGATTTGATTTACATATATTGTGAAATGATAACCACAGTAGATGTTATTGAGCTTTTTACTAAGTTATATGAGTTCTTCATATATTTTGGATATTAAAAATCCCTTATCAGATAGATAACTTGAAAATATGTTTCCCATTTCATCAGTTTTCACTTTGTTGCTGGTTGGGATTTCTACTTGGGCACTGTAGGTATGAACTCAATCTGCCAAGTCCAAGTGCTGGCTGTTTTATGACCCTCCACCTCACTTCCCTGTCACAATAAGATTCTCAGTGGTCGAGCCCTACAGATTTCCTTGTAATCTGGGGCAAGATCAAGGAAGGGGCTCCAACAAAGTGACACACAGTGTTGGGGGTAGGGTTTGGCTGTCCACCCTGGATTTTCCTTGCTCACTGGAGAACCTGGAGACTGAGGGCAGACCCTTCCATGTGGTATTCCCTGGCCTCCTGGGGAAGGGACAGTAATATCCATGTGTAACTGCTTCTCTCACCTTGCAATTCAGTGTCATGGTCTCCATGGTGCAAGGGGTGCTTTAGCCTCACTTCTTCATTCTAGGATTTTCTCAGTGGTGTCTTGTTCTAGGATGGTTATTAGCTGTTCTCACCAGAGGGAACAAAGTCAGGAATGACCTATGTCACCATCTTTGCGAAGTTACCCTTAATCACTCCTTAGGTAAGTAAAGTGAATGTAGTGAGCAAAATCACAAGTTCTTTATAATTCTTAAGAAAAGGCTGTCATGAAAATCCATTTTTACAATTTAAGAAAATACTTGGACCCATACTAATGCTGATGTAGTGTTCTGCTCTAAGACTTCTAGACTTTACTCTGTGGGAAATTACTAGTCTCCAAGGGCTTTTAAGTAAGCAAATGATAGTTTAAGATTTGTGATTTAGAAGAAAAAACCTAAAAGCAGTTTAAGGATCAGAAGGTAAGAGAGCTCAGTTCTGCAGTCAGAAGAGAGCCTAAGAGAGATGACTGAAGTATTTACAGCAGTGACAAGAAGAGGAAAGGAGAAGGGTAAATCTAGAATATTGTCCATGGCTTGCAACATGTGAACACATGATCTTATATCACTAGTGATCAGATAAATAAAAATTTGGAGAGTTTTCAAAAAAATGTGTCAAATATGAAAATGGAATTTTACTACCCACTGTTGACATGATGTAAGATACTAGAAACTGTAAAACATTGCTGGGGGGATATAAATTGTTTCAATCATTGATGTTCAGCTTTGGATTATTTATCAAAAACTTAAAATGTGAATTTTGCCTATTGACATTTCCATCTGGTGTATATTCTAGAAAAATAATCACATTAATGCCAAAGACTTATACACCAGGATATATAAAATAGAAAAATACCAAAAGCAATCTAAACATAGAGTGAAAAGAGAGTAACTAAATTATGATACACATAAACCAAAGTTCTGTGTACAATTTAAAATCACATTTTGGATCTATATTTTATATGAAATTAATTCTTAAAAGGAATGCTTGGATACTTGTTTATATTAAAAATTAAAGAATACATAAGTACGGAACATTGAGTGATACTACTTAGTTGCAATTTGGTCCATAAGTTTCTAAATGCTTATTATCAAATCATAAACTTATGTTAAAGATAGACATTAAATATGATTATATTACATATATTAATCTGCCTCATATGTTTTTGTTTATATCTTGTCAGTCCATAGGACTTATATTTTATTGTGTTAATTCCGTGCTCAGAATTAATGTCATTGTGACTTGTAAATATTTTTTATTTTATCTTTATAAGGTACTATGCTTACTTTATGATTACATTTTCTTTCTTTTACACTTATTTTATTGCTTCAGTTAGAAACTGCCTTATTCTTATATGTGCTCCATTATTTAAAGTCACTGCCTACTTCTAATTCATCTCTGACCTATCTACCATAAATAGGAAAAAAGTATCATTACAAAATATCAGATAAATAAAATAATAAGTCAATCAGTCCTAGGCCGGCCTCTCCCCTTTCTGACAAAGTCCTCTGTCTTCTGCTCGTCTTACCAGGTTGCTCTCCAGATCTGCACAGACCTTCTTTCAGGACTTCTCTTTGTCATCATCTTATGAATGCATTTATTTCTCTCCTAGATTATAATCCTTGTTTCCTTGGTCTCATGACTTTCTATATCATATTTCCTCTTTTGGTGGAACCTATTCTCCAGAAGCTTCCTAAGAGCATACTCACAAGGTAAAATTTTACAGCCCTTGTTTATCAGTAAATATAAATGTGTTTATTTTACCCTTACATTTTATTTATTTCTCAACTGGCTTTTAGCTTTTAGTGTTGATCCTGAAAAGTTATATGTCATTTGGGATCCTATATCTTCCTTTCAGAAACTTATAGACTTTACTTTTCCTCATTTCATTTTATACCAAACATTTTCATAGTGCCTGTTAGGAGGTACCAGTTCAGTTCAGGCACTCAGTCGTGTCCGACTCTGTGACCCAATGGACTGCAGCATGCCAGGACTCCCCATCCATGACCAACTCCCGGAGTTTACTCAAACTCATGTCCATTGAGTCGGTGATACCATCCAACCATTTCATCCTCTGTCATCCCCTTCTCCTCCTGCCTTCAAAGTTTCCCAGCATCGGGGTCTCTAAAGTGAGTCAGTTCTTCACATCAGGTGGCCAAGGTATTGGAGTTTCAGCTTCAGCATCAGTCATTTCAATGAATATTCAGGACTGATTTCCTTGAGGATGGACTGGTTGAATCTCCTTGCAGTCCAAGGGACTCTCAAGAGTTTTCTCCAACACCACAGTTCAAAATCATCAGTTCTTTGGTGCTCAGCTGTCTTTATAGTCCAATTCGCACATCCATACATGACTACTGGAAAAACCATAGCCTTGACTAGACGGACCTTGGTTGGCAAAGTAAAGTCTCTGCTTTAAAAAATGCTGTCTATATTGGTCATAACTTTTCTTCCAAGTAGCAAGCACCTTTTAATTTCATGGCTACAGTCACAATCTGCATTTGGAGCCCAAGAAAATAAAGTCTGTCATTGTTTCCACTGTTTCCCCATCTATTTGTCATGACATGATGGGACAGGATGCCATGATCTTTGTTTTCTAAATGTTGAGCTTTAAGCCAACTATTTCACTCTCCTCTTTCACTTTCATCAAGAGGCTCTTTTGTTCTTCTTTGCTTTCTGCCATAAGGGTGGTATCATCTGCATATCTGAGGCTAATGATATTTCTCCCAGCAATCTTGATTCCAGCTTGTGCTTCATCCAGCCCAGCATTTCTCATGATGTACTCTGCATATAAGTTAAATAAGCAAGGTGACAATATACAACCTTGACGGACTCCTTTTCCAATTTGGAACCAGTCTGTTGTTCCATGTCCAATTCTAACTGTTGCTTCCTGACCTGCATATAGGTTTCTCAAGAGGCAGGTCAGGTGGTCTGGTATTCCTATGTCTTTCAGAATGTTCCACAGTTTATTGTGATCCACACAGTCAAAGGCTTTGGCATAGTCAATAAAGCAAAAGTAGATATTTTTCTGGAACTCTCTTGCCTTTTCAGTGATCCAATGGATGTTGGCAATTTGATCTCTGGTTCCTATGTCTTTTAGAAAACAAGCTTGAACATCTGGAATTTCATGGTTCAGGTACTGTTCAAGCCTGGCTTGGAGAATTTTGAGCATTACTTTACTAGCATGTGAGATGAGTGAAATTGTGCGGTGGTTTGAGCATTCCTTGGCATTGCCTTTCTTTGGAATTGGATTGAAAACTGATCTTTTCCAGTCCTGTGGCCACTGCTGCGTTTTCCAAATTTGCTAGTTTATTGAGTGTAGCACTTTCACAGCATCATCTTTTAGGATTTGAAATAGCTCAACTGGAGTTTCATCCCTCCACTAGCTTTGTTCATAATGAAGCTTTCTAAGGCGTGCTTGACTTCACATTCTAGGATGTCTGGCTCCAAGTGAATGATCACTCCATCATCATCAAGATCTTTTTTGTACAGTTCTTCTGTGTATTCTTGCCACCTCTTCTTAATATCTTCTGCATCTATTAGATCCATACCAGTTCTGTCCTTTGTTGTGCCCATCTTTGTATGAAATGTTCCCTTGGTATCTCTAATTTTCTTGAAGAGATCTCTAGTCTTTCCCATTCTGTTGTTTTCCTCTATTTCTTTGCATTGATCACTGAGGAAGGCCTTCTTCTCTCTCCTTTCCATTCTTTGGAACTCTGCATTCAAATGGGTATATCTTTCCTTTTCTCCATTTACTTTTACTTCTCTTCCCTTCACGGCTATTTGTAAGGCCTCCTCAGTCAACATTTTGCCATTTTGCATTTCTTTTTGTGAGGATGGTCTTGATCACTGCCTCCTATACAATGTCATGAACCTCCATCCATAGTTCTTCAGGCACTCTATCAGAGCTAATCCCTTGAATCTATTTGTCACTTCCACTCTATATTCATAAGGGATTTGATTTAGGTCATACCTGAATGGTCTAGTGGCTTTCCCTGCTGCTACTGCTGCTGCTAAGTCGCTTCAGTCATGTCTGACTCTGTGCAACCCCATAGACGGAAGCCCACCAGGCTCCCCCATCCCTGGGATTCTCCAGGCAAGAACACTGGAGTGGGTTGTCATTGCCTTCTCCGGTAGGTCTTCATAGAACCATTCAATTTCAGCTTCTTCAGCATTTGGTCAGGGCACAGACTTGGATTACTGTGATATTGAATGGATGGAATGCCTTGAAAACGAACAGAGATCATTCCGTCATTTTTGAGATTGCATCCAAGTACTGCATTTCAGACTCTTGTTGACCATGATGGCTACTCCATTTATTTTAAGGGATTCTTGCCCACAGTAGTAGATATAATGGTCATCTGAGTTAAAATCACCCATTTCAGTCCATTTTAGTTCACTGATTCCTAAAATGTCCATGTTCACTCTTGCCATTTCCTGTTTGACCACTTCCAATTTTCCTAGATTCATGGACCTAACATTCCAGATTCCTATGCAGTATTGCACTTCACAGTATCAAACTTTACTTCCCTCACCAGTCACAGAATCAGATATTCCTAAAACTAGATTTCTACCTGGTTCACTTTCTCAAGAGAGCAGGCGTCAGTTTTCTGTCAGAACAGGATAGGAGACTTGTGGCTCATTTATTCTTGTGTACTTTAGCCAGTTCTCTTGTTTTTAGTCCCAGTTTCTGCTTTTCCACTTCTACTTTCATAGCAGGGGTTTGCTAGATTAATGTCAATTTATCCTCATCTCAGCAATCTGGTCTGCCTTGTTGCACATCTTCTTTCCCCTCCCTACCCGCCTCTGTCCCTTCCAACCTCTTCTTCTGTCCCTCCCTCCTACTCTCCTTCCCCCTCCCTCTCTCCTTCCTTTCTCCCTCCTTCCCTCCCTCACTCTCTTTCTTTCCATGTGCCCACTATCTCCTTTATTTCTTAGTAAAATAGAACCAATATTACCTTCCTCAGAGAGGTACTGTGATAATTAAATTTAAAAAATGCACAACAACCCTTAACCCATGTCTAGCATAAGTACACAATAGAGCTGATGGAGGCATATTTTATCAGGTATGCTTTCCCAGGGAGATTTATACTGTCTTCATGTCTGACTCTTTGTGACCTCATGGACTGTAGCCCACCTTGCTCCTCTGTCCATTGGATTTTCCAGGCAAGAACACTGGAGTGGGTTGCCATTTTCTTCACCGGGGATCTTCTCAGCCCAGTGATTGAACCCATGTCTCCTGAATCTACTGCATTGGTAGGAAGATTCTTTACCACTGAGCTCCCTGGGAAGCCCCCATCAAAGGGAGGCTAAATGGTGATTTTTAAAGAATAATGTGTGAGAAATTCTTTCATCAAATGGAAACTAAACTGAAAAAACCTCTAATGTATCTTTTATCTCTGAAATTATTACTGTGTAACTGTGTGGTTAAATACAATTTTTTCTCATTTAATTTAATCTTGGGCCTGGACTAGGCAGTGAGAAAAAAATAGTAATTTGCTACTGCTCTTCAGTTCCTGGAGCCATAACATCTACTGGGCTTTTACTTCATGAACATAATTTAGCAACTTCACTTTGATGTAGGTCAGATTTCAGACAGCATGACAAACTGTATGGCAGAGTCTTGGTTCTACAATATGCATATGCTTTTTGTGTTGGCAGATCCATAGGTTTCATTTTCCTAGCTTATTTTTTAGTTTTTTCAACTTCCATAATTTTCAGCTCCATACTAAGTGAATATTGCAAGAAATTAATTTTGTAGTGTTTAATAATAGCATCTATTATCTCATTGTTCAAAATTTACAAGTGACAATATTATTCTTTTTACATATTGAGTAGTATTATCTTTTGAATATCTGGTTCTAGATGAGATCCTCCATATAACAATATAAATTAACTGCTGGTAATTTAGGTAATAAAATAATACCCAGTATAATAAAATAGCTAAAATATTCCAGAGGTGTAGGTCAGGCCTGAGCCCACTGCAACCACATGTTAATCATAAAGCCAGAGGATAGAATGGGGAGCAATATTTTATATGTAAGTCATTTTTAATTTATTTTTTTTCTCCTGTAGTCATGTAATTCTACCAGACATACATGGCAATCATTCAGTAATTCACTACTTTAGTCATTTGTTCAAAAATCATTTGTGCTGTGTATATAGAACTGTGTGTTCTATAAATATAAAAATAAATAAGCACCTACAATTTCTAGTTCATTATATATGGAACTTGGAACTTGTCACTCCTATCCACATAACCAGAAAAAAAATTGAACAACCTGAAAATCAGCAACTCTTCTTTGATCCATCAGAGAACTAAGATTCCAGGGAAAATTGCTTCACTCAAAACTGGAAAGATAGATGAGTGGATACAGGAATCACAACTTACTGAAGTGTAGAAATTCAGAAGGAATACCAGCCATTCCCTTCTCCAGGGAGGGAGTGGGGGGTGTGTCTTTCTGATCCAGGGATCAAACCAAGGTCTCCTGCATTGCAGGGGGATTTATTTTACTGTCTGAGCCACCAGGGAAACCCAAGGAATCAGTAGCAGGGTAGGAAAAAATAAACTATAGTTGAGGAAATGCCAGAAGCTCAAAGTAGATGAGTTTGAATTAAAACTCTGGTGGGGAGGTAGACCATCACGAGTTTATGAATTTTACCTTTGGAAGCTCTATTTTATAGTGAAGATGGGGGGAAAAAAATCCCCTTGTGCTTTTGGCAGAGGTAGAGGAAAGGTAGCCATTTAAAAATATGTCAGAGAATTCTGGTGTTCTTAACAGGATTTGTCCTCAAGAAAAGCTATTTTACCAGAGCCTAACCAACATTGGAAATAGTAATATCCATCTGCCTCTAAGCTTCCTCTCTCAACCAGTGGTGGTGTGGAAGGGGATAGCCAGCCCTGAGAAGCATTTATGAAGGTTATAGCACAGGGGATCACTGGAGACTGAGACATAATCAGAGGACTAGTGATCTCCTTGTCTTTTCCCACCAAGCCCTTCCCACCACATCAGTAGGGCTCCTACAAAATAATAGAAGAATACATCAGAAAGAATATATTTTTAACCTTACTTAAGAAGTCTCTAGGAAAACCTGAAGTGTGGCAGAGGAAATAAAACATGTATACCAGATGAAATTTATCTCCTTACAGCTGCAATTGTACCAAACAGGAAAGACAGCCAAACTACTTGCCAAATAACTGCAAAACCTTACTCTAAAGAGCTGTTTGTTTCTATTCCATTTACCCAGTACAGTATGACTGGCTTTCAAGAAAATAATTGCAAGACATACTAAAAGATAAAAAGCACAATTCAAAGAAACAGATCCAAAATCAGCACAAGACTCAAATATGCAAACTTGTTGGAGTTCTAAGATTAGGAATTTAAAACAACTATGATAATTTTACTAATTATTCTAATGGCAAAAGTGGATACATAAAGACAGGTGAGTAATGAAAGCAGATATGGTTAAGGAAATAATCAGTGAGACTGGGAAAAAAATTCTAATAGAAGCTTCCAAAACTGAATGGAAAAAATAAAAAATGAAAAGGAGAAGACAGAGTATCCAAGACTCAACAGAAATTACAAAAGGAATAATTACAGAAGAAAAACAAGATGTTTGAAGTAATCATGACTGAGAATTTTCCAAAGTTAATTACAGACAATAAACTAGAGATTCAGGTAGCTCAGAAATACCAATAAAATGCTCAACATATACATATATATTTATGTCTCAGTAGTTAAGATTCCACCCAATGCAGGATGTGGGGTTCAATCCCTGGGTTGGGAAGATCCACTGGGCAGGGAAATGACAACCTACTCCAATATTCTTGCCTTGGAAATCCCATGGACACAAAAGCCTGTAGTCTGTAGTCCATGGGGTCACAAAAGAGTTGAACATGATTTAGTGACTAAGCAACAACAACAACACATATCCAGGCATATCATATTCAAACTGCATAAATTTAAGAACAAAGAGAGAACCTTAAAGAAGCCATTGGTAAATGGAAAACACCTTAGCTATAGAGGAACAAGGATAGAATTACACTACACCTCTCCTTAGAAACAATGCAATCAGGAAGAATAGAGTGAAATATTAAAATGTTGAAAGAAAAGAAAAGTCCATTTAGAATCCTGTGTCCAGTAAAATTGTCCTTCAAAAGTGGTGGTTAAATAAACACTTTCTCAGGCAAAGAAAAATTGAGGGAATTTGTTGCCGGTAGATTTACCTTATAAGAAGTGTTAAATGTATTAGAAAGAAGGAAAATATATGTCAGAAATTCCATTTATATAATGAAAGGAAGAGCATTCGAGAAGAGATAATGAAGGTAAAATAAATCATATTTTCTTATTCTTAATTGTTTTAACTAATAAATATTTATTCAAAATAGTAATAGTATCAACCATGTATTCAGTAATTATAGTTTATGGATAAGAGCCATGAATGACAGCAGGAAGGAACTGGAAATAAGTGACAGGAGGGAGGAGCTGGAAATATTGTGCTAAAGATAATTGCACTACCCAGGAAGTGGCTAGAGTGTTATCTGAAAGACTTGGATTTCTGGTAAATTTTCTTTTTTTATAGAATCAAGGGAAACTGCTAAAAGAACTTAAAGAAGTATAATTGATATGTTAAGAAAGGAAAAAAAAATAGAATCCCAATTAAAACTAGAAAAGGCAGAAAAAGTTAAAAACAAAAATAAGAACAATAAGAGCAGTAAATAGAAAAGAGTCACAAGTATTGATATTGATATTAATCCAACTATATCAATAATCACTTTAAATGTTAATGTCCTGAATTTATCAATTAAAAGACAGAGACTGTAAATGTTCATTAAAAAAGGAAGAAAAACAAAAAGAGAGAGACCCAAATATATTTTGTTTGAAAGAAACCAACTTTAAATAGAAAGACAGATTAAAAGTAAAGTGATGGAGAAGTATATGCCTTGATAACACTAATCAAAAAGAAAGTTGGAGTAACTATACTAATTTTAGACAAAGCTGCCATTAAAAAAAGGAAAATCATCAGATATAAACAGGTATTACATAACAATAAAGAGGTCAAAACATCAAGTGAAAGTGAAAGTCGCTTAGTTGTGTCTGACTCTCTGCGACCTCATGGACTTTATAGTCCATGAAATTCTCCAGGCCAGAATACTGGAGTGGGTAGTATTTCCCTTCTCCAGGGGATCTTCCCAACCCAGGGACTAAACCCAGGTGTCCCACATTGCAGGCAGATTCTTTGATTCTCTACCAGCTGAGACACCAGGGAAGCCCAAGAATACTGGAGAGAATAACCTATTCCTTCTCCAGAGGATCTTTCCGACTCAGGAATCAAATCAGGGTCGCCTGCATTGCAGGCAGATTCTTTACCAACTGGGCCACAGGGGAAGCCGCAAAACATCAAAGACAAAATACTTCATGTGTATGTGCCTAACAACAAAGCATCAAAATAAATGAGACAGAATCTAATAGAACTACAAGGAGAAACAGATAACCCACTATTAACACTTTTAGTTTTTCTGTCAGTAATTGATATATCAAACAGGGAGAAAATCCATAAACACATGGCTGAACTGAATACTGACAGGTCCAACTGCCATCTATACATTACTTCACCAAAAATTGTCAAAATACATACTCTTCGCGAGCTCACCTGGAACATTCACCAAGATATTCTAGTCATAAAACACAAATTAAAAAAATAGAAATCTCAAAAAATATGCTCTCAGATAAAAATGAAATTGAGCTAGAAATCAATAATGGAAAGATACTAGAATCTTCCCCCAAAATAATTGGAGGCTCAAGCTATTTCTAAATTAATTGAATCAAAGAAGAAAGTCTCAATGAAAAAATTTAAAATATTTTGACATGTGAAAATAAAAGGTAATTTATCAAAATTTGTGAGCTGCACTCAAAACAGAGCCTAGAAAAAATTATAGAATTGAATATTATTTTAGAATAAAGATCTAAAGTCACTAATTTAAGCTTTTACCTTAGGAAACTACAGAAAAGAGCAAATTAATTTCAAAGTAAATGAAAGAAAATGAATTAGAAAATTAGAGCAGAAACCAATGAAATTAAAAACAGGAAAGCAATAAATTTAATAAAACCTAAAGTTGGTTCTTGAAAAAAAAAGATCAACCAAATTGATGCACCTCCAGCCAGGCTAACTGAAAAAAAAGAGAGAGTCTAGACACAAATTACTAATATTAAAAATGAAATATTAAAATAATATTAAAAAAGAAACACGAAACATCTCTACTGATATCATGGACATTGAAAGGATAATAAAGGAGTATTATGAACAACTATATGCCTACAAAATTGATAACCTTTTTTTTTTCTTAAAATATTTTTCACCAATTCTGAATCTTTAGAGCAACAGTAGGCTTTCATACGGAGAAGGCAATGGCAAGCCACTCCAGTACTCTTGCCTAGAAAATCCCATAGACAGAGGAGCCTGGTGGGCTACAGTCCATGGGGTCGCTACTAGTCAGACAAGACTGAGCAACTTCACTTTCACTTTTCACTTTTACACATCGGAGAAGGAAATGGCAACCCACTCCAATGTTCTTGCCTGGAGAATCCCAGGGACGGGGGAGCCTGGTGGGCTGCCGTCTATGGGGTTGCACAGAGTCAGACACGACTGAAGCAACTTAGCAGCAGCAGCAGCAGGCTTTCATAAAGGTGATTCAGTGGGAGAACCAAAGAAATTATGCAAGGGTATAAATATATATGGGCTTCCCTGGTTGTTCACCTGGTAAAGAATCAGCCTGCAATGCAGGAGATCCCAGTTTGATTCCTGGGTTGGGAGGATCCCCTGGAGGAGGGCATGACAACCCACTCCAGTATTCTTGCCCAGAGAATCCCCAGGGACAGAGATGCCTGTAGGGCAACAATCCTTGGGGTTGCAAAGAGTCAGACATGACTTCGTTGGAGTTACTAAGCACAGCACACATAAATATATGTGATTGTATGAGTTGCTCAGAAATTAATTCTGAGCAGAACAATAAGTGCATAGTGAAGTTTTCTTTCAATAGCCATAAGTTTGAGGCGTTTTTGGTAAGTATGAATATAGTCATTTCACTTGCAAACTAAAGACATACCCCTATGCTTTAGTTTTGAAGAGAAACAAACAAGTTCATCTCAGTGTGGAAATGGGCTTCTGTTTGAGGGCTAGGTTGGAGGAACACTGAAAAACATAGTCAAGATTTTTCTTAAGAAGTAGTTTTGTATCTATTCTGGTGCAGAGAGTAAAATTCTCAATATTTTATGAGTTTGACTCAATTTTAGACAGAAAACTGTTAGAAATGAAGTCTGAACAATTTGTAAAAAAGTGAACTATATTTTCAATATAGTAATAAAGTCATTTCAGTCAATAGCCATTAAAATTTTTAGCTCAATGATATAGCTTTCTGACTTATACCCCAAAATGAACTATGAAATGCATACCTAGTTAATATAATGAGCTTATTCTCAAGGTGGAGTTATTAAATACAAGCTGATTAATGGTTAAAGTATATAAACTTGCATTTATTCCTTTTGATTGGAATTATCATTCTGTAGTAGATTTTCCCCCTTTTCTTTATTTTTTAATTGTGGTAAAATCTCTTTTGTTTTGTAACAATCAACTAAATGGGAAGAATTGTATTGAATTGACTTTAAGTAAAATAACTTTTCATACTGTTCATGGGGTTCTCAAGGCAAGAACACTGAAGTGGTTTACCATTCCCTTCTTCAGTGGACCATACATTGTCAGAACTCTCCACCATGACCTGTCCATCTTGGGTGACCCTACATGGCATGGCTCATAGTTTCATTGAGTTAGACAAGGCTGCAATCCTTGTGATCAGTTTGGTTAGTTTTTAGTGATTGTGGTTTTCATTCTATTTGCCCTCTAATAAAAGAAGAGGGTGAAAAATTTGGCTTAAAATTCAGTATTGAAAAACCTAAGATCATAGAATCCAGTCCCAACACTTCATGGCAGATAGATGGGGAAACAATGGAAACAGTAACAGACTTTATTTTCTTGGGCTTCAAAATCACTGCAGATGGTGACTTCAGCCATGAAATTAAAAAATGCTTGCTCCTTGGAAGAAAAGATCTGACCAACCTAGACAGCATATTAAAAAGCAGAGACATTACTTTGCTGACAAAGGTCCATCTTTTCAAAGCTATGGTTTTTCCAGTAGTCGTGCATGGATGTGAGAGTTGGGTCATAAAGAAAGCTGAGCGCTGAAGGATTGATGCTTTTGAACTGTGGGGTTGAAGAAGATTCTTGAGAGTCCCTTGGACTGCTAGGAGATCAAATCAGTCAGTCCTAAAGGAAATCAGTCCTGAATATTCATTGAAAGGACTGATGGTGCAACTTCAATACTTTCGCCTCCTGATGCAAAGAACTGCCTCATTAGAAAAGACCATGATGCTGGGAAAGATTGAAGGCAGGAGGAGAAAGGGATGACAGCAGATGAAATGGTTGGATGGCATAACTGACTTGATGGACATCAGTCTGAGCAAGCTCCAGGGGTTGGTGATGGACAGGGAGACCTGGTGTGCTGCAGTCCATGGGCTTGCAAAGAGTTGGACACGGCTGAACAACTGAAATGAACTGAACCAAACTGAAAAGAACTCTTGCAATCAGACTACGTTCTAACCCAAGATATAATAATCTACTCAACTTCTTTGAGCTATAAATGATATCTACTTCATAGAATTTCCAAAAAAATATATCATAATAAAATTGCTCAATGCAGTGCTTGATCCAAATAAACGCTGCTTGTATAAAAACACTCTTAAAATTATGTATATAGTAGAATTTTTATCTTACTCTTTTCTATTGGGAGTTTCAGTTTTCAATCTCATAGAATATCATCAAATGACAAATCTAAAAATTAAAAATATAATCAAATTCTTATTCCAGAAGAATATCAAAGAATCTGAATCTTAAAGATTTTTGAGGTATAAAAGCTTCATGAGCATTAGAAGATAGTAATGTATTGAGCATTCATTTCTTATACCATACCCAAATCCTCTTCATAAATTCAAAAGCTAAAGGGAAATAGACAAATGAGATTTTTTTCCCCACAAAGTATGGTGATAAATATGGGCTTGGTCTATAATAAAGTCTGAATTATCTTCAGACTTTATGGAAGTCCATATGTTCAATGCATCATTAAAGAAACTGAAATCAATTTGAGATTCAATTTTGAATAAGCTAATGTGCATAAAATTTGAAGTGTAAAAGTTGCCCTTTGCAAGAAACTATTCTGAATCCAGACATATAACTGAAAAAAATAATTTAATTGGTCATAATACTAAGAATCTTGGTCACAGTTTTTTTTTTAATGATTGTGGGTAACAAAGTTGTTCTTATATAGGAAAATCTTGATGACCATCTTAATTTGGGCCAAAATTATTATTTTGAAGAACTGAACAATTGGAAAAACTGAAATAAATTTGCTTTCTTTTTAAATTTTTTTCTGAAGTAATTACAAAATATTAGCTTTCTTGGCTATATATAATATTGGCTATATAAAATGGTCTTCTTATCACTTTCCATAATGTGTACTCAGAACAAATGTTTAGTAATAGGTACTAAATGAATATTTGTTTAAAACCTAAAATTTTAAAATATTTTGAATCAAAGCTACCTTTGAAAGTCACTTTCATTCTGAGTAATTAATTGAGAACCACATATATATTCTTAAAGTTGATTGACAAGTTTATGTAGTTCTTAAACACAAATAAAATTGTAATATATGTGAGGCTAACTGCTTTTGCTAATGACTGTAATGGGTAAATTCTTCCTACTCTTATAGTCAAACTTCAAATTCAATTCAACAAACATTTGTTTAGACCCTGCTATTTGCCAATACCTCCCCAAATTGATTCATGAGGAAAATCTGAGGAAGACATGTTGCCAGTCTTCAGGAAGTAGATATACGTGTGGTAAACAACTATCCGGATTTTATTTTTGAAACTGGTGAACAGAAATTGTGAGGTGCCTAGAAAAATGAGATGAGGAGAGTAAGACAGATATCCACATATCTAACATGCTAAGTCAAGTATGACAGTTACAAAATTTTCCATGGAGATTGAAAGAAGGGAGAAGAAGTCAGTATGCAGTTCACTGTGCATGTGTGCTCAGTCATGTCTGACTCTGTGATCCCATAGACTGTATCCCACCAGACTCCTCTGTCCCTGGAATTTTCCAGAGAATACTGGAGTGGGTTGCCATTTCCTACTGCAGGGTATCTTCCCAACCCAGGAATCAAACCTGTGTCTTCTGCATCTGCAGATGATTTATTTACCACTGCGACCCCTGGCAAGCCCAATAATGTATAGCAAAGGTCCATTCACACAAGGAGAATTGGTTCCCTCTCAAGATGATTAAAAGTGGAACATTCCAGTTTATCTGAAGTACATGTGGCATTCAACTGTTCATTTAGTATTATTAGAAAGTTTTATTTTACTGTATTCATTTTTTCACAAGCTGTAAGGCTTTTAGGATCCTAGACTGTCATGAGATTTGAATTTATACTTATTTTATATATTTATTATATATAATGAAATCGTTAATTATAAGTGAATTACTTATGTGTGTGTATATATATATATATAAAAGCATGTGTAATTTTAAATTTCAAAGTTGGTGCTTTAATACAAGGAAATGAGCATGACTTATGTTAGTAAATTATATCTCACAATATAATTTTTGGATTTCCATTGAAGTGTTCTGATGAGTAAGTTTAGAATCCTGCAATCTTATTTTTAGGGTTAGGATGTTGTTTTCCAATTAATTAAAACTGGATTCAAATTTTAAAATTCAAATCTGTTTTCAGACTTTATATGCTAAACATCAGAAAGGATTTTAACATTGTTAAGGATATAAAGGTAATGTGGAAAGTGGGCAAACTGCCTGGCCAGAGTCTAAAATTATGACTCCACCACTAATGAGCCATGAGAATTTGGGAAAGTCACATAGTTTCTCTTAGTTACAGTTCTTTGTCTGAAAACTATGATAATAATACCTGTCTCTCCTATGCCACAGGGAAAGAGTAATTGTGAAAAAGCTTAGGAGGGTTCTAAAAATATAAGTTATTAGGTAAACCTGAATAACAATAGCATTTATAACTCAATATTTGTGTAGAACTAGAAATTTTCAAAATATATTCTTAAAATCCTAGTTGGCTAGTAGGAAACATGCTTACAGCTGACTCAGGAGTATGGAAGAGCCTGACACAGTGAAAAGGTCTTGTTTTCACAGTCAGAAGACAGGGTGGCTCCCTGGCTTATTCGCTTTTTAACTTCATTATTTCATCCAAGTCTTTTAAGCTTAACGAATCCCTTCAGTTTCCGCAGTTGTGAAGCTGGGCTTGAAGACTGGCCCCATCCATCTGAGAAAGTTGATGTGATGATGTCGATGAATTAAGATGATGTGTGTTAAAGTACTCCATCAACCCTGAAACAAAAACAGACTTTATTTTTCTCATCTTAACTTTCAAAACAAATCTAACTGCATAGTATCTTAACTTGAGGCTGGAACTACAGAGATGAGAGCAGGCCAGAAAAGCTGGGATGAGGTAGTTAGGGGATCCCAGGCCCAACTCAGATCTGCCGAATTTTAAGCCGGTGATGCTCCAGGGAAGCTGGACCACAGGCACTGCCTGTCATGAAGTTCTCCAACTACTCCAGTTATTCAATGCATGCTGAGTGCAGCCAGCACTAAGCTATGAAATTCAGAAAAAAAGTATGCACCAAAGAGTAATGATAGGTAATTGCTGCTCTCAAAGCACTTAGAAGTCCTGGCAGAGAAATAATAAATAAACATAAAACTGTGATAAAAAATGAATTCTTTAAATCACTTACCAGGAGTAACAAAGAATATAAATTAATTGGTAAATGGTATTAATAAGGCTGACTCAAAACGAGGCTCTTTTATTCCCCCCAAATTATGAGCAAACTGACCTGAGTATATCTGTCTATAAAGCGGGAGATCCAAGTTGGGTAAAGTGAAGTTTAAAATGCAGGGGTGGTTGAGGATGAAGGTAGTGGTGATAATCAAACAAAAAGTTTTCAGTAGTCAAAACGGGATTGGATCAAAGCATGGACAAAGCAGGTTTGGAAAGGAGAAGAGCAGAATGCTGAGAACCAAGGCACTAGAAGAAGACTGTTTAAAGCAATGAATATTTGACATGTAGAAGAGAAGGATGAAGAAACTTAAATCTTTTCCTCTTGACTTTCACTGCCTTTTACTGAGCATACACGCCTAAATCATAAAACTAGTAGTTTTCCACACATAAGGTTATGATCAATTCCTGGGTCATAACTCATTTTCAGATCATAAAATCATTTCAGTGAGCTGCAAATGAAATGTTCAAAATAAAACTGTATATTCAAAAACAGAATTAAATAAAACAAAAGATATCAGAATATATTTTGTAAGGGTAACTCAAGCAATATTATTGCTGTTAAATATATATGTATGTGTATCTGGGATCATGATATAAAATAGATTGTTTTTCTGTGGAGTATAATAAAAAAAAATTCAAAAGGCATTGAACTGCAGGATCTCTATGAATGGAATAAAAATGTCGCCAAAAGGCAAATACAGCTGGGATATAGTTTGCTGATATAGATCACTGGGCTAGAGAGTGGTATGCCCTGCCTTTCTGTAGTGATTGCCAGGAAGCCAGAACACAAATTCAGAAAGAAACTAATGATGTTGATCTGTTAGAAATTAGGCCCATTGAAAGCAAAATCGTTAGTGACGATATCCTGCTGGTTGTTGAGGCCTGGTCTAAGGTGGCAGACCTGAGTTTCTAGACCAGTATAGGGCAATCATCTATTTTAAACAACTTTAGCTGTTAGAAAAAATCTTTTCCTTTGAACCTCAAGTTTACCTTCTTTTAAAGTCTACCTGTACTATCTATAGTTCTCTCTTCTGGGGCCACACTATAAACCTCATCACTTCTGTACAATAAGGATTTTTATGTATTTGAAAACAGAGCCTGTCTTTCACATCAACTTGTGTCTAAATGTAGGGGCTCAATCTGAAAGCCTCAGAGGTTTGGATATTCATAATGCCAGGTACAAGAAGTTGGCTGAAGTTCTAAGCATGGTAAGGGGCTGGTCTATATAGGACTGAGTCTGGTGGATTTGAAGATTCCCAAAGTGAATGCAATATGTACACGGATCAGTAGAGGCCAGAATGTAAAATTAAATGCAGATCATGAAATGAAACTGAAGCCATAGCATCATTATCTGAACCCTTCCCTCTCTTTGAAGAGGTCCTGGATGAAGAGATGACTTGGTGCTCCAGAGGTCAGAAGTGTGACCCTTTTTTATCCTAAGTCCTCCTAGTTTTTCAGCTTTTTCTCAAATCATAGTTTTTCAGCCCTTCTCACATTCTCAGAACAACATAGCACTTTAACTTTTCTAAATCCTATTCTCAATCTTATTCTTTCTACAGCACGCCAAGTGTCTGTTACTGGCTGATTTATTATGTGTGTGACCATGTAAGGTATTTATCAGTTGAATTTCAAATTAAGCTCTTGAAAAGTATTGAGCTATGTAAGCTTTTGTTTTTTTAATGACTTATTCTGTGTTTGGCATTATTGGTAGCCCATCTAGCCATAGGGGCTCCTTTACACAGATCAGTTTATTTATACCTAGAGACACAGTGACATGAATAGATGTTTTGCTAATACTTTTACTAAGCTTTTAACAATATGGAATTTCTTTATATACATGGAATTTAACTGACTGACCTTTTTATTGCAATGGTTTCAGAACTATTATTGAAAATATTCAAAGTTTTATGGAGATCGCTTTCAATATATATGATTTCTTTTTATTCATGAGTATTCAATATTGGGCAAGCACATTCTCACACTGCTAAATCAGATCTAAATTCTAAATTAAAATAAATACTTCTCCATCCTTACAACTGTAAATTACTCATAAATGGGGATGAAATAACTGTTCATTAATTATTATAAATATGTTGAATAAGCTATTCTGGTTTCCAATTACTAATATGTTTAAAAGTGTTCCCTTTTATCTTATATATCATCATATTCAAACTATCATCTTACAAGTAAAAAACAGTTCTTTAGAAACTGGGTTCTTTTAATAATTTTCTGAAGTCATTTTGCTTGTGAATACTGACAGAACCTGGCCTTTATTTCTAGTTTGAAAATAATTTTTATCTTCCTCCAGGTTTTATGAGGTATTTCTGAAGTATTTTTAGAAAGAATGTGTCTATATATCACTTCATGATTATGTGAGCTTTGCCTGTGTTTGTTTATACAAAGTCTATGATGGGGTGAAAGGCCTTTCCCCTCTCTTCTTTTTCTATAAAAAGTGTGTTTTGTGTCACTGGCATTGTCTTGTGGTTACTTTTTTAACTGAAAACTCAGTACGAAGTTGACCATGTATCTCATCCCTCCCTAAATAACCTCTGCTATTTATAATTTAGAAATGAATTTTCTCTTCACTGATCTCTTGCTTGATTTATAATTGACATGGTTCTTATATTTTCTGCTTATACCCTTATTTCATAATAGGTACATCTCTATTTTATTTTGATACATCTCAGCTTTATTTTATTTTGGTACCTCTCAGGTTTATTGTTTACTTTAGATTTTTTTCTAATTCATACTCATCTTCTTCAATGCTCTCCTCTGAATATTAATATTAAAACATAGTCTCAAACCTTGGGGGCAGAGCATAATTTCTTACTCAGCACTTAAAATTTTCCTATTAAATTTTAATCTACAATTACTTTATCCACTGGTTAGTAAGAAGATAAGATTTCTGTATTTCAAAATGGGCTTAGTACATTGCTTTAAAGACATGATAGATTCAACTTATATTAGCACATTTGTAGTTGTGGTTTAGTCTTTATTTAGTTTTAATTACTCTTCCAAACTATACAGTTTCTGTCACCCACAGTGCCCCATCCTCATCATTCAGAATTTCCAGTATCCCCTGGATTTCTCTCAACTGTCAGTACCTACCTCTCTATTCCTGAATTGTTTCTGTTTCTCTTCCTGAAACAACAGAAGCCCAATCTTACATACAAAAGAAACTGTGCTAACACTGACCCATCCATAGGAATCCCAAACAAATGACTCTCCGAATATAAATATCCCAGTCCCTTTCTCTACTTACAAGAGAATTCCCAGGCATGGGTTTCATCTCTTTCCCAGTACAGGTGTCCCCTGCCTTTTGAAAGTTTGCATTGCATCACTTTGCTTTTCTGAATCGCTTATATTTATACCTGTTTTCTGCTAACTGAAAGAAATCCAAAGAGGTTTGTTGCTTCTGTTTTAAACATATATATATATATATATATATATATATATATATGCAAAGGAAAAATAGTGTTTAGCATTGTTTGTTTCACTGTGAGCACTTATAAAGTCCCCCTTCTCCCCAAGCATCAGAATGGCGCCACCAGGCTTCTTCCTTGGGAACTGCACTCAGCATTAAGCCTGCACACCTTTGAACTCTGCCTGTGGGCATCTATGCTTTATCTTAGTCTTGTATCCCCGGGCTTCTCAGAATCTGCCTGTAAACTACCCTGGGTCAAGAAGATTCGCAGAAGGGAATGGCTACCCACTCCAGTATTCTATCCTGAAGAATTCTATGGACAGAGAAGCCTGGCGAGCTACATACTGTCCATGGCATTGCAAAGAGTCAGATAATGACGGAATGACTAACACTTTCACTTTTTACTTGCATCCATTAGCAAGGTGTGTCCTAAGATCACGCTTGAAACCATTTTAACGTACAAGAGTTTTCATAGGAACAGTCTAGTTTCAGATACAGTGGAAACCTGTACTTTGAAATGAAACCTCAGCTGTTCACTAGTTCAGTTCAGTTCAGTTCAGTTCAGTCGCTCAGTCGTGTCCGACTCTCTGCGACCCCATGAATCACAGCACACCAGGCCTCCCTGTCCATCACCAACTCCCTTCAGTTCAGTTCAGTTCAGTCACTCAGTCGTGTCCGACTCTCCGCGACTCCATGAATCACAACACGCCAGTCCTCCCTGTCCATCACCAACACCTGGAGTTTACTCAAACCCATGTCCACAGAGTCGGTGATGCCATCCAGCCATATCATTCTTGGTCGTCCCCTTCTCCTCCCACCCCCAACCTTTCCCAGCATCAGAGTCTTTTCCAGTGAGTCAACTCGTCGCATGAGGTGGCCAAAGTATTGCAGTTTCAGCTTTAGCATCAGTCCTTCCAATGAACACCCAGGATCGATCTCCCTTAGAATGGACTGGTTGGATCTCCTTGCGGTACAAGGGACTCTCAAGAGTCTTCTCCAGCACCACAGTTCAAAAGCATCAATTCTTCGGCGATCAGCTTTTTTCACAGTCCAACTCTCACATCCATACATGACCACGGGAAAAACCATTGCCTTGACTAGACGGACCTTGGTTGGAAAAGTAATGTCTCTGCTTTTTAATATATTATCAAGGTTGGTCATAACTTTCCTTCCAAGAAGTAAGCGTCTTTTAATTTCATGGCTGCAATCACCATCTGCAGTGATTTTGGAGCCCAAAAAAATAAACTCTGACACTGTTTCCACTGTTTTTCCATCTATTTCCCATGAAGTGACAGGACCAGATGCCATGATCTTTGTTTTCTGAATGTTGAGCTTCAAGCCAACCTTTTCACTCTCCTCTTTCACTTTCATCAAGAGACTTTTGAGTTCCTTTTCACTTTCTGCCATAAGGGTAGTGTCATCTGCATATCTGAGATTATTGATATTTCTCCCAGCAATCTTGATTCCAGCTTGTGCTTCTTCCAGCCCAGCGTTCCTCATGATGTACTCTGCATATAAGTTAAATAAGCAGGGTGACAATATGCAGCCTTGACGCACTCCTTTTCCTATTTGGAACGAGTCTGTTGTTCCATGTCCAGTTCTAACTGTTGCTTCCTAACCTGCATACAGGTTTCTCAAGAGGCTGGTCACGTGGTCTGGGATTCCCATCTCCTTCAGAATTTTCCACAGTTTATTGTGATCCACACAGTCAAAGGCTTTGGCATAGTCAATGAAGCAGAAATAGATGTTTTTCTGGAACTCTTTTGCTTTCTCCATGATCCAGCGGATGTTGGCAATTTGATCTCTGGTGCCTCTGCCTTTTCTAAAACCTGCTTGATCATCTGGGAGTTCACGGTTCACATATTGCTGAAGCCTGGCTTGGAGAATTTTGAGCATGTCTTTACTAGCGTGTGAGATGAGTGCAATCTTGCGGTAGTTTGAGGATTCTTTGGCATTGCCTTTCTTTGGGATTGGAATGAAGACTGACTCACGTCACTAGATCAACAGTTAAATAGCATCAGTCAGTCAATCAGTTCATTCGCTCAGTTGTGTCCGACTCTTTGCGACCCCATGAACTGTAGCACACCAGGCCTCCCTGTCCATCACCAACTCCCAGATTTTACCCAAACTCATGTCCATTGAGTTGGTGATACCATCCAACAATCTCATCCTCTGTCCTCCCCTTCTCCTCATCTTTTCCAGCATCAGGGTCTTTTCAAATGAGTCAGCTCTTTGCATCAGGTGGTCAAACTATTGGAGTTTCAGCTTCAACAATGAACACCCAGGACTGATCTCCTTTAGGATTGACTGGTTGGATCTCCTTTCAGTCCAAGGGACCCAAAAGAGTCTTTTCCAACACCACAGTTCAAAAGCACCAATTTTTCGGTGCTCAGCTTTCTTTATAGTCCAACTCTCACATCCATACTTGACTACTGGAAAAACCATATTCTTGACTCGATGGACATACCCTTTATTTATTGGCTTTCTTCTCTCTCTACCACTACACTTATTACCTGCCAGTTTTTCCTGGCTCTCCTATATACACTGCTTGCCCTCTAATCCTTGTTTCGTCATCTCCGTCAGCATTTTCTTACAGTCATGGTTCCCTCATCTATAAGGGAGTAAATTTGGGGAGATGTATTATACAGAGCCTAACTTAATAGTTCAGTTCAGTTCAGTCGCTCAGTCGTGTCTGACTCTCCACGACCCCATGAATCACAGCACGCCAGGCCTCCCTGTCCATCACCAACACCTGGAGTTCACTCAAACTCATGTCCATAGAGTCAGTGATGCCATCCAGCCATCTCATTCTCCGTCGTCCCCTTCTCCTCCCGCCCCCAACCCTTCCCAGCATCAGAGTCTTTTCCAATGAGTCAACTCGTCACATGAGGTGGCCAAAGTATTGGAGCTTCAGCTTTAGCATCAGCAATGAACACCCAGGATTGATCTCCTTTAGAATGGACTGGTTGGATCTCCTTGTAGTCCAAGGGACTCTCAAGAGTCTTCTCCAGCACCACAATTCAAAAGCATCAATTCTTCGGCGATTAGCTTTCTTCACAGTCCAACTCTCACATCCATACATGACCACGGGAAAAACCATAGCCTTGACTAGATGGACCTTGGTTGGCAAAGTAATGTCTCTGCTTTTTAATATACTATCTAGGTTGGTCATAACTACATGCTCTAAAATCATTACATCTAGTTAAAATAAGTTTTATAATCTCTTCCTGCTAGGTATTCTCTCCTAGATATAACTCTGGTTCTTCTAGGTCTCAATAGGATGAGTTATTTCGCTTTGGGTGGATAGGACCATCCCAGTGATCACCAGTGTGACAAACCTCATGGTTGCCTACGAGAAGCTTGCATACTGTCATCAATGTCTGATTCCATCAACAGTCATACAATGTCATGTGGTGAGAATCGTCTTTTTCTTGCAGTTCTGTCTGAATCAATACAAACACTAAAGAGAAAGAAGTTCTAATGAAAGGCTATGGAAGAGCCTATCTTTTTAATTTTCTTTTTTATCTCCATAGAAGAACAATATACTATGATCTTTTACACTTTTCACCAACTTCTCTTAACCAGACTATTTCCTACACATAGTGTAAAACTCAGTTTACAGGTCTTCTACAAACCTTGTCCTACTCTTTCAAATCTTTTGAGTTACCTTTGTTTATAAACTGCCATAGCTTCCAATATTTATTCCTTTCATAGCATATTATCTACTGAATTACTAACTTCCTGTTTATCCCATTAACGATGTCCTAAATTGGTTGGACTGGATTATTTATTATTGCAAATCTAGCACCTAGAGTAGTATTTAGCATGTACAGACACTAAACAGTTAGATAATAAATTATACTTATCAATAATGTTAAAAAGAAATACGTTATTGCTAGATTTTGAAACAGTTTTATGAATCTGTACAGTTACAGAATATTTTCTATCCTACTGCCTCAAATGAACACAGTTAATACTGGCCTTCTCATTTATTGACCTTACTTTTATGGTATCATGCAATTAACCATATCCTTTCATTTCTAATTTGTGACCAACATTAAACTTGCTGGCACATAATCTCTGAATATTTTTGGTTTTAGATACAAAGAAGGCATTAAGTTATCTCTTACACCATAGAAAAAGGTAAAAACAACTTAAAACATTAGAATTTTATTTAATTTCTGCATAAGTGAAAGCAGAGAAAACTAGATGTCAAAATATGTACTATTTCCAAAGCCTATATGACATGAAAATAACATTTAATTATTTCATTTGTTATATTTATATTACCGACTCAATGGACATGAATTTAAGCAAACTCTGGGAGATTGTTAAGGACAGGGAAGACTGGCATGCCGCTGTCCATGGGATTGCAAAGACACATGACTTAGCAAACTGAAAAACAATTATTTATTACTTAAATTTTTATGTACTGATCTTCTAAATGCTGGAACATAGAGTTTATCAGTTTGATAAAGGGTTAAATGTTGTCCTTTAGTTATTTATTAAATAACTATGTATAAGAACAGTGCTGCAGGAGAAAAACTTAAATAATCAAATGCCACTGAACACGGGGCAGTGATTACATTTGCCTTAAGGCAACAAATTTCAGTTTTGAATGTCAGCTTGCACAATTTGTTTTTAATTTTAAATATATGCATTTGTGAAGACAGCTGGGTTTTATTAAGAAATGCTGTACCTGCCACACTGAGATCATTTTTTCTTTTATGGCAAAGAAAGCAAATAAATTGGCAGTTTTAATATTTCGAAACAGTATGTTTGGAATAAGAAGTTTATTTTAATCATTACTATCTAAGAAATATCTAGCAAAAAGAACAGCGATCCTTTACATTTAATGGCTAGATTAGCTAAGTTTGTCATTAAATGTTGGATACAGAGGAATTAAATTTGCTGCATTTTAAAGTGAATAATAATCAACATGCAAATAAGCAATTTAACCCTCTTTAAATTGGAAAAAAACCCTTGGGACAGTTAATTTCATAGTTGTTAGCGACAGCCAAATCACTGTCAGATGATTCTTCATATTTCATTATATAAAAAATTACAGAAGCACATTATCAGACTTCTGTATTTAGAACAGAATGAATGACAGTCCTGCCTAGCAGAAAATGTTTTATTATTTTGTTTGTGTACTGAGGTTTAATTCTTCTGGAAGAGTGGAAATAAAAACATCCAGATGGAAACTGTGGATGTGTTAAGTGGGGATGGTACAAGAGAAAGAGTTGTTGCAATAATGTTCTGCATCCTTTGGTGAACTGCTTAAGATTTGAGTAAGTTCGGGTAACAATATTACCTAAACCACTGAAATTTTACCCATATGCTGTTTTATCCCAGATCCGAAAAGCAGGCCTATTCCATGCCTTTATGCTTCTTAGGTCTTGGGGTTCTTCCAGAGAGGATCAACAGAGCCCAAAGAGAAATATTTGGATAAACAATATAATTCCCCTGATGACTAATAAAAAGAGCACCCAAAACACACTAATTTGAAACACAAAATAGTTACATCTGGAGATGCTATTGATATTATGTAGCTAATAAAACAATATTATGAAAACTTTATGCATATGGAAACTTAGAAGCAATGAACAAATTCTTATAAGAATCCATTCAAACTGACTCCAGAAGAAATAGTAAATCTGAGTGGTTTTATCACCATCAAGAAATAAACACTTTCTTTTTAATCTTCTCATCATGATAATGCTAGGTCTAGGTAGTTACAAAAGCAAGCTTTTTTATTCAGATAATTTCAATTTACACCATTTTTTCCAGACCATATAAAAAAAGAAAGATTAACAACAAAGAGTAAAGAGTGTAAAAAGTTTAAAAAGAAATTACAGGCCAAAATGACTCATAAGCAGGAACAAAAATGTTAAATATAGTATTTGCACCTAAATCCACTTATGAAATAAAAATATATTATCTAGACTAGATTTTTCCCAAGAATACAAAATCCATTTACTACCAGAAAATTAATCAACTAATTCATCTCATTATTCCTATAGTAGATGTAGGGGGGAAATTTAACATTCAATGTTACTTCAGGATAAAAATTCTTAGGCCACTAAAAATAGAAGGAAACATTGCTAGAATGGAAAATGATTCTTATTAAATATATATGTATAATATGTATATGTACTGTCATGTTAACGGTACATGTTGAAAGCGCCCAGTTCAGATAGGAATAAGAAACAAAAAAATTATCCTAGTATCATAATTTCAATTAAAAACTGTATTAACCCAAGTTAATGCAGACAGATAAAACAAAATACAGAGAGATGAATTAGAAAGAAAGATACAATGCTGTCATTATATCTAATACATCATCGAATAAACTGAAAATTGAATTTAGTCAGGTTATTCTTTAAACATCAATATTCGAGAGGAAACTACATGGTATACAACAGTAAAAATCAATTGTTGTTCAGTTGCTCAGTTGTGTCTGACTCTTTGTAACCCCAATGGACTTCAGCACGCCAGGCTTCCCTGTCATTTACCATCTCTCAGAGCTTGCTCAAATTCGTGTCCATTGAGTTGGTGATGCCATCCAATTATCTCATCCTCTGTCATCCCCTGCTTCTCCTGCCTTCAATCTTTCCCAGCATCAGGGTCTTTTTCAATGATTTGGCTCTTCACTTCAAGAGGCCAAAGTATTGGAGCTTCAGCTTCAGCATCGGTCCTTCCAATGATTATCCAGGGCTGATTTCCTTTAGGATTGTCTGGCTTGATTTCCTTGCAGTCCAAGGGATTCTCAAGAGTCTTCTCCAACACCACAGTTTGAAAGCATCAGTTCTTCTGCATTCAGACTTTGTGATGCAACCCTCACATCCACACATGATTACTGGAAAAACCATAGTTTTGGCTAGATGGATCTTTGTTGGCATAGTAATGTCTCTGCTTTTTTATATGTGTCTTGGTTTGTCATAACTTTTCTTCCAAGGAGCAAGAGTCTTTTAATTTCATGGATGTAGTCACCATCTGCAATGATTTTGGAGCCCAAGAAAATAAAGTCTGTCACTGTTTCCATTGTTTCTCCATCTATTTGCCATGAAGTGATAGGACCAGATGCCATGATCTTTGTTTTTTGAATGTTGTTTTATGCCAGCTTTTTCACTCACCTCTTTCATTTTCATCAAGAGGCTCTTTAGTTCTTCTTCACTTTCTGCCATAATGGTGGTGTCATCTGCATATCTGAGGTTATTGATATTTCTCGCAGCAATCTTGATTCCAGCTTGTGCTTCATCCAGTCTGGCATTTCACATGATGCATTCTGCGTATAAGTTAAATAAGCAGGGTGACAATATACAGCCTTGATGTACTCTTTTCCTAATTTGGAACCAGTACATTGTTCCATGTCCAGTTCTAACTGATGCTTCTTGAGCTGCATATAGATTTCTCAGGAGGCATATAAGGCGGTCTGGTATTCCCATCTCTTTAAAAGTTTTCCACAGTTTGTTGTGATCCACATAGTCAAAGGCTTTGTGATCATCAATAAAGCAGAAGTAGATGTTTTTCTCAGGAGACAGGTAAGGTAATCTGATATTCCCATCAATTGGAGAATATAATTATATTAAAAGATACACATGCATGCATGCTCAGTTGTGTCCTGCTCTTTGGGAGCCTGCCAGGCTCCTCTGTCCAAGGGATTTTCCATTCAAGAATACTGAAATGAGTTGCCACGTCCTCCTCCAGGGGATCTTCCTGACCCAAGGATCGAACTCATGTCTCCTGTATCTCCTACATTGGTAGGTAGATTCTTTACTATCAAGCCACCTGGGAGAAATCCATATAAAAAGATAGTAATTGAAATTATATCAAAAAATATAAAATACCTAGAGTGGAAACTGTGACAGATTTTATTTTCTTAAGCTCCAGTATCACTGCAGATGGTGACTTCAGCCATGAAATTAAAGACACTTGCCCCTTGGAAGAAAAATCTAGACAGCATATTGAAAAGTAGAGACATCACATTGCCAACCAAGGTCCATATAGTCAAAGCTATTGGGTTCCATTAGTCATTATGGATACAAGAGTTGGGCGATAAAGAAGGTTGAGTGCCAAAGAATTGACGCTTTCAAATTGTAGTGCTAGAGTAGGCTCTTGAAATCAACCCTGAGTATTCATTGAAAAGACTCATACTGAAGTTCTAATTTCTGGCCATTTGATGGGAAAAACTAACTCACTGGAAAAGACTCTGATGCTGCAAAAAATTGAAGGCAAGAGGAGAAGCAAGCCACAGAAGGTAAGATGGTTGCATGGCATCACGGACTCAATGGACATGAATTTGAGCAAACTCTGGGAGATAGTGAAAGACAGGGAAGCCTGGCATGCTGCAGTTCATGGGGTCACAAATAGTCAGACACAGCTAAGCTATTGAACAACATATTAACTAAACTACCAAGAAATGAGCAAGCTCTTCGGAAAGAAAAATACATATGGTTTTATTGAAAGATATTAGAAAAACACCTGAATAAAGGAAACAACATGACCTTAGATATAAAATTTTGGTATTGTATATGTCAATACGCTGTCAACTTATGATACTCAAAAAACAACAATAGCAATAACAACTCAAAAGTATTTTCTGTGGAATGTGGTAAAGTGATTCTATATAAAGGAGCGAATGATCAAAAACACCCAGGAAACTATTTAAGATGAAAAGTAAGGTGAGGGAATCTCCTTTTAGGCATCAGGTTTTATTAAATACTGCAGTTACTAAGACAGAAAAATGTTGATGAAGAGAAGGCAAGTAAAAAAATGGAATAAAGTCACAAGCCCAGAAGCCATCTTTTTCATGAATGTAAATTTGTTTTATATCAGAGTGGGCATTGCAAATCCATGAACAAAAAATGAGACTATTAAATAAATAATATTGGGAAAATTGGTCATCTATTTTAATAATAAAATGAAATTATATTTCTATCTCATATTCTATACAAATAAATATTAAATGTATTAAAGGTTTATATGTATGCACAATTATATGAAAATGTTTTATAATTGTAATGAAGAGAATTTTGAAATCAAATTATGGGAAGTATAAAGTCTAAAGGAAGAAATTGATAATTTTAGCAGTATAAGACAGTTTAAAACTTGCATTTATCAAAAGACACTTTTAGATAAGCAAAATACAAGTAATAATTTAAAAGATATTTCTGGTATTTACAACTGGCAGAAAATCGATATTCAGAATACAAACAGTAATAATAGGTGGTTAATAAAAAATGGATGAAAAACTTGGATAGGCATTTTGTACAAGAAGAAATATAAATGGTCCATAAACTTATTTTACAAATACTTAAACTTTAGTAGTCATCAGAAAACGACATTAAAACCCCACCCATTTCTGAAACATAGACAACAGATTGCAAATGTTAATAATTTTTCAATATTTATGTTGAGATGAGTATAAATGATAGAAACGACTTTGGTGATTTTAACTAAAAATAGTTAAGCATGAATATACTTTGTGAACAAGCAAATCTTTTCCCATGCATATAAACTAATTCACATTTTCTTCAAGAGATATTTTTCTACTATAAAGGATGTATTCTTAGCAAGATTACTTGTAATGGCAAGAAATTGGAAACAACTCAAATAAACTATCAAAAATGACTGGCAAAATGTACTGAGGAAGAGTTATACATTGAAATGCTATAAAGTATAGCAAATAAACATTCTATAACTAGTCTATCCAAATGGATAAAACTCAAATACATAATATTGAACAATCAAAGTCAATTCATAGGAGAAGGCACACAATATATTTTGATTCACATAAATCTGCAAACCATATGAAACAATAGCATATTGTCTAGGCTTGCATGCCTTGGTGGTAAAATTATAATGCAAGTTAGGTAAATGATTTACACTCTTCAGAAGAATGGTTACCTCTGGGATGGGGAGTCAGGGGCAGGTTAGAGGTGCAGTGTTGGTACAATAGAAACATTTATAGCGCTGGCAGCTGATGATACCTTCTTAAGTCTGGGAGTGATTGCATAGGTCCTTTTAAACTTATTCTCTAAGCTGCATATCTTTAGTTTACTTTTGAAAGTGAAAGTCGCTCATCAATGTCCAACTCTTTGCGACCCCATATACAGTCCATGGAATTCTCCAGGTCAGAATACTGGAATAGGTAGCCTCTCCCTTCTCCAGGGGATCATCCCAACCCAGGGATTGAACCTATGACTCCCACATGGCAGGCGGATTCTTCACCACTGAGCCATCTACTTTTAAGTTATGACAAATATTAGAATTACTATTTTTTAGTATAGTATATGCTTATGAAATATAACATGCCATTGTGGGCCAGATGTTTGAGTTAGACAAGTTGCTACTTTTCTAGTGTGTTCAGTTCAGTTCAGTCGCTCAGTCGTGTCCGACTCTTTGCGACCCCATGAATCACAGCATGCCAGGCCTCCCTGTCCATCACCAACTCCCGGAGTTCACTCAAACTCATGTCCATCGAGTCGGTGATGCCATCCAGCCATCTCATTCTCTGTCGTCCCCTTCTCCTCCTGCCCCCAATTCTTCACAGCATCAGAGTCTTTTCCAGTGAGTCAACTCGTCGCATGAGGTGGCCAAAGTATTGGAGTTTCAGCTTTAGCATCAGTCCTTCCAATGAACACCCAGGATCGATTTAGTACTCTACGAAATGGCTTATTAAAGAACAAATTTTAGAATATTTTCTTCTCATTAGTTGTGCTGAGTTTGGATTCTCTCCTGTAGCAGAAGAAACTTCCCTCAATTACACAACAACATTATATTCTGAAATTAATTCCTAAAAGAAATTATCAAACATTCTTCTATGAATCCTTTTAAAATTTGCTTTGAAATCAGCATATGATATATATGCTGGTTGGTCCTAAACAAAATGCCGTATGTTATGGTGTGGTGGAAAGAATACTGAAACAAGAATTTCAGTTCATGTTGGTTTTGTGTATTATAAACCTAATCTCTGAATCCTAATTTCCTCATATAATGTCCATACTTTTGTTATGTAAATAGTCATACAGAATTAAGCTAACAATAATGTCCTTTATGTATGACGCAGATTACTACTCTTTAGCTATAATCACTTTTCTTTTTTCAATGAGAACCTCTACCTGTCTTTCAGGTACAATATATAGACCTTGGTATATCATAATCACCCCATCCAAATGTGCCAATCTTGAATGATCCCTCATCAAAAGACATTTTTATTCCCCTTAGCTACTCGGTGTCCTGCTCTCCCAGGCTAATAAGTAATTAACATTTAGCCATGTCAGAGAGGTATGAGTAATAATGTCATGGTATGCTTATTAATTTTGATTGTATAGTTGTATTGTAACAAAATAATTTAGAAAAAATCATATAGGATGAATCTTTGTGACCCTATGAACTATAGATTGCCAGGCTCCTCTGTCCATGGGATTCTCCATGCAAGAATGCTGGAGTGGGTTGCCACGCCCTCCTCTAGGCAAACTTCACCAAGGGCCCAGGTATCAAACCTGCATCTCTTACATCTCCTGTATTGGCAGTTGGGTTCTTTACCATTGGTGCCACCTTGGAAGCCCAAATAAATAGGCAAGACAACATTTTTGTAAGTGGAGAATGAAATACAAGTGTAAATAGTAAGAAAATTTATAGATATAATGATCTAGGGCTTCTCTGGTGGCTCAGACAGTAAAGAATCCACCAGCAAGGCAGGAGACCTTGGTTTGATCCCTAGATCAGGAAGATCCCCTGAGAAAGGGAATGGCAACCCACTCCAGTATTCTTGCCTGGAGAATTCCCATGGACAGAGGAGCCTAACAGGCTATAGTTCATGGGTTGCAAAGAGTCGGACAGGACTAAGCAACTAAGCATATCATACAATGAGATAGTATCCCATAGCCTAGTCATTTGAATCATCTTTCCATGTGAATCACTCTCTCTGGGTGTATTTATGTTTCAGTGTTGATGATCTAGAAATAATATTTTTGGAAAATGTAAGTCTAGGATTTAACAATCTTTCCCTAATTAATCTTAATTTTAAAGAAGAAAGAGGTTTTTAGTAAATCTTTTAAGGGAATAAAAACACCTTGTGAATTACAGAAACACACATTCTTTCATTTTCAACTTTGTTGATTATCCTGGACCCTACAAAAGAAGATAAAAATAGAGTAGAGATGGGGCTTTTGTCATTTTGGGTTTTTTAAACTTTTTAATCAGTTCTGCTCTCAGAGAAGTTCTATATCTTTCTTCAGTTAAGAGAGTTTCTCTACTATCATTTATTGAATTAGGCCTCCTGTCCAAGCTTGTTATTTTCATGCTCTAGCAGTTAAGCATGATGATTAAGACTGCCATGAGGATGATATCATCCTCCAGCTCTCTGTTACTATTAATATATATTTTAAAAACTCTATTTAAATTGCTCTTAACTCTCTGGACATAGGTAAGTTATCCATTGATTATTTCTGTCTTTCTTTCAGGATTGTTTAATATTTGTGACTCATTTGTGCACTTATATCTGTAGCTGAAGTGTCCTATAATGACTGTCTCCTCTGTTTTGTTCAGAGAGATGCATGCAGGCTGATTTGTGGCTGTCCTCTTTTTAAGTGATTGAGAGAGTAGCATCCCTTGGTAGTTGGTTTTCTGAGGCTGGGTACTCAAAAATATTGTTAGACATTTGGGATTTGTCTGGCCTCCCTTTCTCTAATCTCCTTAACTTACTGTTTCTACCTGGAAAACTTTTCTCCGCTGTTGCCAAGGGTAAACTAGCTGGCTGCTTCTATGATACCATATCTAGTAACTCAGCAGGTTCTTTCTCAGGCTCCTCCTGTTCATGGGCTTCACACCCTCCCAGTAGACCATCATGTTGTTGTTTCTATATTTTACCACTATGATTTGCACTTTGGCATTTTCCCTTTTTGCTTTCTATTTTCAGGGATTCTGTAGTCTCTGGTTTATGCAGAGTGACTTTTTTGAGTGGTGCTATGTTTTTCCTTTATTTGATATATGACAAAAATCGTATTCTGTCCTCCCATATCTTACCATTGTATCTGATTTAAGTAATTATTTTTATGGTGTAGGGTATGTTCAAATTGGGTCTAGAATGATAAATCATTTTTATCTCAAGCTCCATATCCTATTGACTTGTAGACGCTGCCGAAAGTGAGGGTTGAGAAGGAGAGAGAGGTCACCTCCAGAGTCAGAAGAAAGACTGCTACAATTGATGACAGACAGACAAAATGGCAAGGCAGCATCTGGCCCTGAATTTATTTTCCAGGATCGTAGATTATAAAAGTCACAGGACAAGTGTGTATTTGTATGTTTGTGATTTATGATAAATTATTACAGCAAATAAATGGATGAGCCCCAAAAGGATGTGTTAGGCAGTGGGAACAAAACCAGAAAGGATTGGAGGCAGGGAAAGGAGACACTAAGGAGAAATTCAGAACTTAATTTGTGTGGAGTCAAAGCTCCTGTTCAAATATAAGTGATGGGAGAAAGTCAGGTTGGGCCCTGACTGGTTAAGGCCATCCATGCTAAGTTAAAGAGCTGGTATTTAAAATAATATGAAAAGATAGAATCCTGTCCTTTCTTGTATTGCTGAAATTTACTGTTTTATTCCACTTAAACTTTTACATTTTTAAAAACAATTTTCATAGGATAATTTGAAAGAATAAAATGATACATTAATAATATTCTAAGAAAATAGAAGTATTTTGTGAAAATGTAGATGATTTTTCCACATTAATTAAGAGCCAAGAGCAACAGGAATAAGGCATTTTCTGTCTGCAGTGTGACCTGCCATCTGTTTGTCCCTTGATCCCTGGCAATAGTTCCTGGCAGAGATGAAAACCAGCCCTGGAGTAGATGCAGCCACATTATTTGCATTAAGGGCTCAGAGTAAGTCCCATATTGCATTCCTTTCAGGGCATGACCTCTGGTCACTCCACTTTGCGACAGACTTCTTGGCTAGTGGAAGAAGACTTTTAAGGATTCTTTGTAGCAATGAGCACAAGCAATTGATGCAAGTATTCTACTATTACCTGTACTTAGATTTTTCCCTCCCATTACATGTCAGATGATTTGAGGTTTACAAATCTGTTCTTGAAGATGTCATTCGGGGCTTTCACTGACTGACCTCTGAAACAGCGTCATTTCTGTTCCTCTTCTGAGCCACTTGTCTATTTGTCTTTAACAAGCCACCAGAATAGCTGCCCTCACAGCCCTGCTGTTGCTATTTCTGATGTTACCAGCCTAGCACCAAGGTTGACTTCTTTCTTCTTTACCATAATCATTTAGGACAAAAGAAGTATTCTTCACGACAAAGGTCATATTTATATTTCAGAATTTTGATCATTTTATATTTTGAGCATATTTATATTTCAGAATTTTTCAGCATTGCCACATGTTAATGCATATAGTAGATAAAATGAACTCTCACATTTCTGATTAGCATTGACCATAAATAACTACACCACAGCAAGAATTATAGGAGGGCTACATACCACTGATTCTATCTAGTTACAAAAATGTAGATTTAACCAAGAACATTCTTTTATTTAATATGTAACACAATTCAACATATGCAGCCAAATGACAAATGCAGTCCAAATAATCCCAAAGTTCTTCTTGCACGAATCACCTTCCTACAGATGTTATCCTAGTATTGATCTCTATTTTAACTTTAAGGTGAGCTAAATTGTCACTCTGAGGAATCAGACTTTGTACTTCTTTTGCCACTTTATCCACACGTCCTTTTTCATTATATTTCTTTATTTGATTCTAGAATTATTGTAATTGTGATAAGTATAGTTTTCATCAGCTATTATAAAAAGATTTATTTCTTCTTTTCCAGAACTAAAAAGGTGGAAAAATGGTTCCAAAAACTTATGAGCAATGCAGAGAATTTTACTAAAGTTGCATATAATGAGTTGTATCAGTATCTTATAAATCAATTGGAATAAGTATGTGCTACCTAGATAAATTGGGAAAATTACTTACTTGAAAGGCTTTTTTTCCCCCCCATAATTAAGAAGTTGATTGGTTGCAGTGATCTGCATTTTTGCATGTTCAGTCACTTTGTCGCATCCAACTCTTTTCAACCCCACGGACTGTAGTCTGCCAAGCTTCTCTGTCCATGGATTTTCCAGGGAAGAATACTGGAGTGTCTTACCATTTCCTCCTCCAGGGGATCCTCTTTACCTAGGGATCAAATCCATATCTCCTGCATTTCAGGCATTGGCAGGCGGGTTATTTACCACTGCACCACCTAGGAAGTTAGCCAACTGGTTATTTTGTCTTTCTTCAGATCTTGATTTAAGCCCTATTTGATATCCTTGCATTCCCATCCTTGATTTTTTTTGATATAGATACTTTGTTTCCTCTTATTGGTACCTCTAGACTATGGAATACCCCTACTTCTTTTCAAAGATATAATTCTCACTGCTGGAAATTAGATCGCCCTCCTCCTCTGTGAACTTAATTCTATCCATTAGTAATATTTCTCTTCTGTATATTTGACATTGGCCGATATTGTCAGGATTCTGGTGGTTGCAAATGACAAATCAAAATAGTGTAATTATCTATGGAATTTATTGGTTTACAAATTTGAGAAGCCAAAGAAAGACCTAGTTTTCAACCTGACTGCATTCAGGGACACAAATGATAATATCTTTCTTTCATCTACTCATTCTACTTCTCTCTGTTTTTTGGTTAAACTTGCTTCCACCAAATATGGTCTAGTTCCCCATGGGTCACCTGTAGGTAACTAGATACTTTGTTTCTCCAAGCCAGTAGCTTAAGAAAAGAGAGAATTTCCAGATGTCTGTTGTATTCTTAGGTTGGGGCTTCCCTGATGGCTCAGATGGTAAAGAATCTGCCTGCAATGCAGGAGATCCAGGTTCGATCCCTGGGGCGGGAAGATCCCCTGGAGAAGAGAATGGAAATTTATTCCAGTATTCTTGCCTGGAGAATTCCATGGACAGAGGAGCCTGGAGAACTACCGTCCGTGGGGTCTCAAAGGATCGGACATGATTGAGCGATTGTGATAGGACATGATCACACATTCTTAGGTTAGAACTTCTGCCAGAATCAAAAAGAATGAATAGTGGGGAAGAATTTTCTTTTTTTTATTATTTTATTTATTTATTTAAATTTATTTTATTGGAGGCAAATTACCTTACATTAATATATTGGTTGGTTTTGCCATACAATGACATAAATCCGCCCCGGGTGTACATATGTTCTCTTTCTTGAACCCCCCTCCCACCTCCCTCTTCCCCATATCCTCCCTCCATGTCGTCCCCGTGCACCAGCCCCAAGCATCCTGTATCATGCGTCGATCCTGGACTGGTCATTTATGATAATATACATGCTACAATGCCGTTCTCCCCAATCATCCCACCTTCACCCTCTCTCACAGAGTCCCAAAGACTGTTCTATATGTCTATGTCTCTTTTGCAGTCTCGTATACAGGGTTCAGGTTACCATCTTTCTAAATTCCATATATATGCGTTAGTATACTGTATTGATGTTTTTCTTTCTGGCTTACTTCACTCTGTATAATTGGCTCCAATTTCATCCACCTCATTAAAACTGATTGAAATGCATTCTTTTTAATGGCTGAAAAATACTCCATTGTGTATATGTACCAAAGCTTTCTTATCCATTCATCTGCAGATGGACATCTAGGTTGCTTCCATGTCCTGGCTATTATAAACAGTGCTGCGATGAACATTGGAGTACATGTGTCTCTTTCAATTCTGGTTTCCTCGGTGTGTATGCCCAGGAGTGCTATTGCTGGACCATATGGCACTTCTATTTCCAGTTTTTTGAGGAATCTCCACAGTGTTCTCCGTAGTGGCTGTACTAGTTTGCATTCCCACCAACAGTGTAAGAGGGTTCCCTTTTCTCCACACCCTCTCCACCATTTATTGCTTGTAGACTTTTGAATAGCAGCCATTCTGACTGGTGTGAAATGGTATCTCATTGTGGTTTTTGTTTTTTTTTTTTTTTTTGCAATTCTCTGATTATGAGGGATGTTGAGCATTTTTTCTTGTGTTTGTTAGCCATCTTTATGTCTTCTTTGGAGAAATGTCTGTTTAGTTCTTTGGCCCATTTTTTGATTGGGTCACTTATTTTTCTGGAATTGAGCTGCAGGAGCTGCTTGTATATTTTGGAGATTAATCCTTTATCAGTTGCTTCATTTGCTATTATTTTCTCCCATTCTGCAGGCTGTCTTTTCACCTTGCTTAGAGTTTCTTTTGCTGTGCAGAAGCTTTTGATTTTAATTAGGTCCCATTTGTTTATTTTTGCTTTTATTTCCAATATTCTGGGAGGTGGGTCTTGGAAGATCCTGCTGTGATTTATGTCAGAGAGTGTTTTGCCTACGTTCTCCTCTAGGAGTTTTATAGTATCTGGTCTTACATGTAGCTCTCTAATCCATTTTGAGTTTATTTTGGTGTATGGTGTTAGGAAGTGTTCTAATTTCATTCTTTTACAAGTGGCTGACCAGTTTTCCCAACACCACTTGTTAAAGAGACTGTCTTTTCTCCATTTTATATTCTTGCCTCCTTTGTCGAAGATAAGGTGTCCATAGGTGTGTGGGTTTATCTCTGGGCTTTCTATTTTGTTCCATTGATCTATATTTCTGTCTTTATGCCAGTACCATACTGTCTTGATGACTGTGGCTTTGTAGTAGAGCCTGAAGTCTGGCAGGTTAATTCCTCCAGTTCCATTTTTCTTCTTCAAGATTGCTTTGGCTATTCGAGGTTTTTTGTATTTCCATACAAATTGTGAGATTATTTGTTCTAGTTCTGTGAAAAATATCGTTGGTAGCTTGATAGGGATTGCATTGAATGTATAAATTACTTTGGGTAGTATACTCATTTTCACAATATTTATTCTTCCAATCCATGAACACGGTATATTTCTCCATCTATTAGTGTCCTCTTTGATTACTTTCACTAGTGTTTTATAGTTTTCTATGTACAAGTCTTTTGTTTCCTTAGGTAGATATATTCCTAAGTATTTAATTCTTTTCGATGCAACAGTGAATGGAATAGTTTCCTTAATTTCTCTTTCTATTTTCTCATTATTAGTGTATAGGAATGCAAGGGATTTCTGTGTGTTGATTTTATATCCTGCAACTTTACTGTAATCATTGATTAGCTCTAGTAGTTTTCTGGTAGAGTCTTTAGGGTTTTCTGTGTAGAGGATCATGTCATCGGCGAACAGTGAGAGTTTTACTTCTTTTCCAATTTGTATTCCTTTTATGTCTTTTTCTGCTCTGATTGCTGTAGCCAAAACTTCCAGAACTATGTTGAATAGTAGTGGTGAGAGTGGGCACCCTTGTCTTGTTCCTGACTTTAGGGGAAATGTTTTCAGTTTTTCACCATTGAGGATAATGTTTGCTGTGGGTTTGTCATATATAGCTTTTATTATGTTGAGATATGTCCCTTCTATTCCCACTTTCTGGAGAATTTTTATCATAAATGGATGTTGTATTTTGTTGAAGGCTTTCTCTGCATTTATTGAGATAATCATATGATTTTTATTTTTCAGTTTGTTAATGTGGTGTATTACGTTGATTGATTTGCGGATATTGAAGAATCCTTGCATTCCTGAGATAAAGCCCACTTGGTCATGATGTATAACTTTCTTAATGTGTGTTGGATTCTGATTGCTAGAATTTTGTTAAGGATTTTTGCATCTATGTTCATCAGTGATATTGGCCTGTAGTTTTCTTTTTTTGTGGGATCTTTACCAGGTTTTGGGATTAGGGTGATGGTGGCCTCCTAGAATGAGTTTGGAAGTTTTCCTTCCTCAGCAATTTTCTGGAAGAGTTTGAGTAGAATAGGTGTTAGCTCTTCACTAAATTTTTGGTAGATTTCAGCTGTGAAGCCGTCTGGACCTGGGCTTTTGTTTGCTGAAGCTTTCCAATTACTTCCTCTATTTCCGTGCTTGTGATGGGTCTGTTCAGATTTTCTATTTCTTCCTGGTTCAGTTTTGGTAAGGTGTACTTTTCTAGGAATTTGTCCATTTCTTCCAAGTTATTCATTTTATTGGAATATAATTGCTGATAGTATTCTCTAATAATCCTTTGTATTTCTGTATTGTCAGTTGTGATTTCTCCATTTTCATTTATAATTTTATTGATTTGGTTCTTCTCCCTTTCTTTCTTGATGAGTCTGGCTAGTGGTTTGTCAATTTTATTTACCTTCTCAAAGAACCAGCTTTTGGCTTTGTTGATTTTTGCTGTGGTCTCTTTTGTTTCTTTTGCATTTATCTCTGCCCTAATTTTTATGATTTCTTTCCTTCTGCTAAACCTGGGGTTCTCCATTTCTTCCTTTTCTAGTTTCTTTAGGTGTAGAGTTAGATTATTTAGTTGACTTTTTTCTTGTTTCTTGAGGTGTGCCTGTATTGCTATGAACTTCCCCTTAGCACTGCTTTTACAGTGTCCCAGAGGTTTTGGGTTGTTGTGTTTTCATTTTCATTCATTTCTATGCATATTTTGATTTCTCTTTTGATTTCTTCTATGATTTGTTCTTTATTCAGCAGTGTGTTGTTCAGCCTCCATATGTTGGCATTTTTAATAGTTTTTCTCCCGTAATTGAGATCTAATCTTACTGCATTGTGGTCAGAAAAGATGCTTGGAATGATTTCAATTTTTTTGAATTTACCAAGGCTAGATTTATGGCCCAGGATGTGATGTATCCTGGAAAAGGTTCTGTGTGCACTTGAGAAAAAGGTGAAATTCATTGTTTTGGCGTGAAATGTCCTATAGATATCTATTAGGTCTAACTGGTCTATTGTATCATTTAAAGCTTGTGTTTCCTTGTTAATTTTCTGTTTAGTTGATCTATCCATAGGTTGAGTGGGGTATTAAAGTCTCCCACTATTATTGTGTTATTGTTAATTTCCCCTTTCATACTTGTTAGTAATTGTCTTACATATTGCGGTGCTCCTATGTTGGGTGCATAAATATTTATAATTGTTATATCTTCTTTTTGGATTGATCTTTTGATCATTATGTAGTTTCCTTCTTTGTCTCTTTTCACAGTCTTTGTTTTAAAATCAATTTTATCTGATATGAGTATTGCTACTCCTGCTTTCTTTTGGTCTCTATTTGCATGGAATATCTTTTTCCAGCCCTTCACTTTCAGTCTGTATGTGTCCCTCGTTTTGAGGTGGGTCTCTTGTAGACAACATATATGGGGGTCTTGTTTTTGTATCCATTCAGCCAGCCTTTGTCTTTTGGTTGGGGCATTCAACCCATTTACATTTAAGGTGATTATTGGTAAGTATGATTCCTTTGCCATTTTCATTATTGTTTTGGGTTCAAGTTTATATACCTTTTCTGTGTTTCCAGTCTAGAGAAGATCCTTTAGTATTTGTTGGAGAGCTGGTTTGGTGATGCTGAATTCTCTCAGCTTTTGCTTGTCTGTAAAGCTTTTGATTTCTCCTTCATATTTGAATGAGATCCTTGCTGGGTACAGTAATCTGGGCTGTAGGTTACTTTCTTTCATCACTTTAAGTATGTCTTGCCATTCCCTCCTGGCCTGTAGAATTTCTGCTGAAAGATCAGCTGTTATCCTTATGGGGATCCCCTTGTGTGTTATTTGTTGTTCTGCCCTTGCTGCTTTTAATATTTGTTCTTTGTGTTTGATCTTTGTTAATTTGATTAATATGTGCCTTGGAGTATTTCGCCTTGGGTATATCCTGTTAGGGACTCTCTGTGTTTCTTGGACTTGGGTGATTATTTCCTTCCCCATTTTAGGGAAATTTTCAACTATTATCTCCTCAAGTATTCTCTCATGGTCTTTCTTTTTGTCTTCTTCTTCTGGGACTCCTATGATTCGAATGTTGGGGCGTTTAATATTGTCCCATATGTCTCTAATATTGTCCTCATTTAAAAAAATTTTTTTTTCTTTTTCCGTCTCTGTTTCATTTATTTCTACAATTCTATCTTCTAACTCGCTTATCCTGTCTTCTGCCTCCGTTATTCTACTGTTTGTGCCCTCGAGAGTGTTTCTGATCTCATCTATTGTATTACTCATTGTATATTGACTCTTTTTTATTTCCTCTAATTCCTTATTAAACATTTCTTGCATCTTCTCAATCCTTTTCTCCAGATTATTTATCTGTAAATCCATTTTGCTTTCCAGATTTTGAATCATTTTCATAATTAAAATTTGAAATTCTTTATCGGGTAGGTTCCCTATATCTTCCTCTTTTGTTTGTGTTGGTGGGCATTTATCCTGTTCCTTTGCTTGTTGGGTATTTCTCTGCCTCTTCATCTTACTTAAATTGCTGTGTTCGGGGTGGCCTTTCCGTCTTCTGACAGTCTGTGGAGTTCTCTTTATTATGTAGTTACTTCGTTGTGTGTGGGGTTGGTTGGGTGACTTGTCAAGGTTCCCTGGTTAGGGAAGCTTGGGTAAATGTTCTGGTGGGTGGAGCTGGATTTCTTCTCTCTGGAGTGCAATGAAGTGTCCAGTAATGAGTTTGAGATGTCAGTGGGTTTGGCGTGGCTTTGGGCAGCCTGTATATTGAAGCTCAGTGCTTTTCCCCTGTGTTGCTGGATAGCTTGCGTAGTATGTCTTTCACTGAAACTTGTTGATCCTTGGGTGGTGCCTGGTTTCAGTGTATGTATGGAGGCCTTTGATGAGTACCTATCAATTAATGTTCTCTGGAACCGGAGATCTCTGGTGTTCTCAGGATTTGGCCTTAAGCCTCTGCCTCTGGTTTTCAGTCTTATTCTTGCAGGAGGCTCAAGGCTTCTCCCTCTTCTGTTTTCTGGTCTCCTCAGTGTCTAATTCCCGTCCTGATACCAGGATGCTGTGGTGGACACATTTTTTTTTTCCCCCAGCTCTCCAATCAGTCCTGCTATAGGGAGGGAGGAACAGCTAACAAATATCCCTGGCGTCTGTGGGGAGTGCTCGCGGTGTCTTGACTACACTTGGAGTGCTCCCGCTCGAAGCGTGTGTGCTTTCCTTGTTTATGCTGCTTAGGCTTTAGTTTGCTCTGCTACAAGCTGTCCGCGGGTGGCGCTGGGTTGCATGAACTTCCCAGGTCTGAGCGGCTCAGGTTCAGGTCCTCGGGTACTCGACAAAGGCGCAGACTTGGCTGGGCTTGCGTTTTGTGCCTTCCCCGGTCCTAGCAGCTCAGGTGACCAGGTGTTTGGCGAGCGTGGTAACTGCGACTTATCGCCTTCCCGGTCCCTGCCGCTCAGTTTTCTGGGGGTACAACCAGCGCAGCTTCTCAGGCGGATATCGACCGGCCCAAACCCAAGAAGTCCTGACCAGCAAGGAAGCCTGCCTGCAGCTTGGCACGGGAAGCCTCTCTGGGGCCGCAGCTGCCCCCGCCCTAGCTCTGGCTCCCCTCCCCGCCCACGTCAGCGGGGGCTGGGGGAAGGGCCGCCCCCAGCCGGCTCGCTCTGCTCCGCGCCTGGTTCTGTGGGCGGGGCTGGCTTGGGGCTTTTTCACAGGCTTTTTCCAGCCCTCTCGCCCTTCAGCTGCAACCTCTGCTCTGGTATCTTAAGTTTGAGCCCTCAGTTTGCCCTGGGGCGTTCAAGCCCGGTTCTCCCTCTAAGTGCAGCCGCCGGTTCTCCCTCTAAGCGCAGCCGCCAGTTCTCCCTCTAAGCGCACAGCCGTTCTCCCTCTAAGCGCCGCCGCCGGCTCTCACTCTAAGCGCCGCCGCCGGTTCTCCCTCTAAGCACTGCCGCCAGTTCTCCCTCTAAGCGTGGGCGCCGGCTCTCCCTCTAAGCATGGGCGCCGGCTCTCCCTCTGACCGCCGCCGCCGGTTCTCCCTCTAAGCGCACAGCCGTTCTCCCTCTAAGCGCCGGCGCCGGTTCTCCCTCTAAGCGCTGCTGCCGGCGCCTCCCTGCCCAGCCCCCGCCTGCTAGTGAGGGGTGCAGGCGTCTGTGCCACTTCTCCGCTGAGAGTTTCCTCTGGGCACTTAGTCTGTGAGTTTTAATTATTTATGTCTTTTGTCTCCCAGTTTTGTGGCCCTCTGAGGTTCCACTCGCTAGTGTTTCCAGGTGTTTGGAAACTTCTCTCTCTTTTTTTTTTTTAAGCCTCCCTTCCTGGGAGGGAGCTCTGTCCCTCCTTCTTTTGTCTCTCTTTTTATCTTTTAATCTATTTCCTACCTCCTTTCGACGACTATGGGCTGCTTTTCTGAGTGCCTGATGTCCTCTGCCGGTATTCAGAAGTTTTTTTGTGGGATTCACTCAGCATTCAAATGTTCTTTTGTTGATTTTGTTGGGGGGAAAGTGGCCGCCCCGTCCTATTCCTCCGCCATCTTCCCGTGCTCCTCCGAATTTGTTTTCTAATAGAAGGATTTTTCTTATTGGGAGAAGAGAGGAAGGAATATGCAAGCAACAGAAATCCTTTAAATATGTTTGTTTCTCAACCCCACCTTGAAAAGATCCTGATGCTGGGAGGGATCGGGGGCAGGAGGAGAAGGGGACTACAGAGGATGAGATGGTTGGATGGCATCACTGACTCAATGGACATGGGTTGAGGAGACTCTGGGAGTTGGTGATGGACAGGGAGGCCTGGTGTGCTGCGGTTCATGGGGTCGCAAAGAGTCAGACACCACTGAGTGACTGAACTGAACTGAACAACCCTCCTTCATTATGATTTTATTCTTCCTTTTTCTGCAAATGACTCTCTTTCTTTTGTCATATAAATGGTGCCACATTTCACCTTACTGTTTCTATTCATCTTGCTGAGATGCACATTTTGACCCAAAATCTACTGAAAGTTTTCTTCCTATATTTTATTAAGGACATCATCCTTCCTAAAATTACTGCCTGCTTTTCTTTTTTACATAGTACCTGATCACATCATCTTTTTTTGAGACTGAATCTTAGCCTTTATAATACATCTCTATCCTACAGGATACTTTCTAACGTGTACCTCCTTTTTGAATTTTTTTCTTTTCCTCCTTTATCTATTCATTAAATAAATCTTCCCCTGAGTTCTGTTTTTATTCCAACATGCAGTGTCCTTTCATATTTGATATAATTGTCATAGTTTTATTATCCCTAAATGATAATAAGCACAAATTCGTTATCTGTTTCCCAGGACATTATCCTAAAGTGCAAGCCAGTCTTTCCAACTGTATATCAGTGGGTACAAAACAAAAAACGATCTATTAAAAAAAAATCAGAAGTTTTGTAATAACCCATCTTTTTCCCTCTTCTCTTTCTACATGATTGAATGACTAGCGAATTCCTAATTAAAGCACCTAAGAACCGGTCATGGAACAACAGGCTGGTTCCAAATAGGAAAAGGAGTGCGTCAAGGTTGTATATTGTCACCTTGCTTATTTAACTTATATGCAGAGTACATCATGAGGAACGCTGGACTGGAAGAAGCACAAGCTGGAATCAAGATTGCTGGGAGAAATATCAATAACCTCAGATATGCAGATGACACTACCCTTATGGCAGAAAGTGAAGAGGAACTCAAAAGCCTCTTGATGAAAGTGAAAGAGGAGAGTGAAAAGGTTGGCTTGAAGCTCAACATTCAGAAAACAAAGATCATGGCATCTGGTCCCATCACTTCATGGGAAATAGATGGAAAAACAGTGGAAACAGTGTCAGACTTTGTTTTTTTGGGCTCCAAAATCACTGCAGATGCTGATTGCAGCCATGAAATTAAAAGACGCTTGCTCCTTGGAAGGAAAGTTGTGACCAACCTTGATAGTATATTAAAAAGCAGAGACATTACTTTGCCGACCAAGGTCCGTCTAGTCAAGGCAATGGTTTTTCCCGTGGTCATGTATGGATGTGAGAGTTGGACTGTGAAGAAAGCTGATCGCCGAAGAATCGATGCTTTTGAACTGTGGTGTTGGAGAAGACTCTTGAGAGTCCCTTATACTGCAAGGAGATCCAACCAGTCCATTCTAAAGGAGATCAATCCTGGATGTTCATTGGAGGGACTGATGCTAAAGCTGAAACTCCAATACTTTGGCCACCTCATGAGACGAGTTGACTCACTGGAAAAGACTCTGATGCTGGGAAAGGTTGGGGGCGGGAGGAGAAGGGGACGACGGAGAATGAGATGGCTGGATGGCATCACCGACTCTGTGGACATGAGTTTGAGTGAACTCCGGGAGTTGGTGATGGACAGGGAGGCCTGGCGTGCTGTGATTCATGGGGTCGCGGAGAGTCGGACACGACTGAGCGACTGAACTGAACTGAACTGAAGAATATAAGAATCAATATTGGCTTCTTACTTTTTCATCTGCACATGAAAAATGTCAGCATATCTTATCTGGAGACTATTTCCTATTTCCCATAAACATTGAAGCAATCTCATCAATAGAACTTCCTTCGACTATTTCAATAGCTTCCTATTGGGTCAACAGTTTCCAATCTTCCCTCATTCTAGGTAGCAGGCATAATGTACCTAAACCAGATGTCTGTCTTCTAGGAAACTGGGGATTATTAAAACATTTCAATGTGTCTCTTTGGCTTATAGGGTAAGGTTCAAACTCCTTAGCATTAAAATTTTCTTTTAGTGTCTCATTTTCTCAGATCCACAATTGCCCATTCCATATTTCATCCACCTTAAAATATTTGCCATTTTCCCAACGTATTATGTTCCTGAACACCTTCATCTCTTTGCTTATACTGTTCCTTCTGCTAGGAAACCCTTCCCCGCTAAACTCATATTCAAAGGACATAGAAAGTTCCTTAGCACATACTGGATGCTCAAAAAATATGTATTGATGTATGAATAAATGAATTAGTATTTATTTTCATTTTCATATTTTCTGTAAAAATGTATAAGGTTTTTTCAAAATTGGTTACAATTTATTAACTAAAATACATATTTTAATCAGGGGATGATGTGATACCTAATGTGGTAAACTTGTCCCTTAAGTAAAATAGGAGCCAAAAAAAACTGTGCACATATTTACAGCTTAATTAATTGGAGAAATGTTCCTAATAATTTTAAATAAAGTTAATGAAAATCAAAGACAGAGTTCAAAATAAAGATACCTTCTCAGAGTATTATCTTTTAATATATTCCATAAAATTACTATTGAGATTTTGTTACTGAACTCGGGTTTAGTTGCTTACTGTTCAGAAGCCAGTAATTGAGAGGCAAGAGTCCAGAGAAAGGAAAAATGATGTAATCAGTAAAACCAGTAATCTTAGCAGTAAATGCACTCATGTCCCAAGGAGACTAACTCCAAAGATTCTGCTCAGCCATGACAATTTTTTAAGAGAACAGAGTGTGTAAGAATCTCAGTAAATCAGTGCGGCAGGAGTTTGAATTCTCGATCATTCTCCATTACATGCAGAATGCCTGACTCTCTCTTCAGGTGTTATCTTTCTGTGTGATCTATGGCGTGCATAATTGCTAAGGGGGCTGTTGGGGCCAGAGAACTCAGGTCAGTCGCTCAGTCATGTCCGACTCTTGGCAACCCCATGGACTACAGCACGCCAGGCTTCTCTGTCCATCACCAACTCCCAGAGCTTATTCAAACTCATGTCTCTCAAGTCAGTGATGCCATCCACCCATTTCATCCTCTGTCATCCTCTTCTCTTTCTGCCTTCAATCTTTCTTGGATTCAGGGTCTTCTCCAGTGAGTCAGTTCTTCGTGTCAGTCAGTCAAAGTATTGGAGTTTCAGCTTCAGCAGAAGTCCTTCCAATGAATATTCAGGACTGATTTCCTTTAGGATGGACTAGTTGGATCTCTTTGCAGTCCAAGGAACTCTCAAGAGTCTTCTCTAACATCACAGTTCAAAAGCATCATTTCCTCAGCACTCAGCTTTGTTTATAGTCGAACTCTTACATCCATACATGACTACTGGAAAAAACATAGCTTCGACTAGATGGACCTTTGCTGGCAAAGTAATGTCTATGCTTTTCAATATGCTGTCTAGGTTGGTCATAGGTTTTCTTCCAAGGAGCAAGTGTCTTTTAAATTCATGGCTGCAGTCACCATCTGCAATGATTTTGGAGCCCCCCAAAATAAAGTCTGTCACTGTTTCCATTGTTTCCCCACCTATTTGCCATGAATTTTTGGATCGGATGCCATAATCTTTCTTAGTTTTCTGAATGTTAAGTTTTAAGCCAACTATTTCACTCTCCTCTTTCACGTTCATCAAGAAGCTCTTTAGTTCTTCTTCACTTTCTGCCATAAGTGTGGTGTCATCTGCATATTTGAGGCTATTGATATTTCTCCAGGCAATCTTGATTCCAGCTTGTGCTTCATCCAGCCTGACATTTGGCATGACGTACTCTGCATATAAGTTAAACAACCTGGGTGACAATATGCAGCTTTGACATACTCCTTTCCCAATTTGGAAATAGTCTGTTCCATGTCCAGTTCTAACTTTTGCTTCTTGACCTGCACATAGATTTCTCAGGAGTTAGGTCAGGTGGTCTGGTATTCCCATCTCTTTCCGAATTTTCCACAGTTTGTTGTGATCCACACAGTCAAAGACTTTGGCATAGTCAATAAAGCAGAAGTACATGTTTCTCTGGAACTCTCCTGCTTTTTTGACAATCCAGTGGATGTTGGCAATTTGATCTCTGGTTCCTCTGCCTTTTCTAAATCCAGCTTCATTCTTTAGTTAATTCTTTATTCTTTTAACCCAGGAAAAGAATCAATAGGTTAGGCAAGTCATGATGTGCATTCAGGAGAGCATAAGTCAGGAGTCAGGTTAAATTCCCTACTGATCTCATTCATCAAATTAGGTCTTTTAAGGTTAGAGGGGTGCAGAAATGAGCAAACAGGAAAGGAGCAAAAGAGGTTACTTTCATTTTGTGGGTATCCCTTTATTTTCCTGTCACTTCTTAAAATGATCATTTAAACTTTATTTGTAGCACATCAGCTCTCTGAGAGTTATAGAAGAAAATAATTATTTCATCCTCTCTGTTTCTTTCTCTGATTTATGGGTGATATGTTCTTTTTTTTTTTTAAGAAACAATATATACACCACCCACCATCAGATCAAGAAAACTAAACAAGCATTTAATTAACTCTCTCAGACAGAACATTGGAAAGGCCAACTCCAATTCTGTTTATCTACTCCTTGGCTTTTGGACAAACATTGCATTTATACTGCCTTCATGTCTTCTGACAGTGTTTGTGAAGCAGAGAAAAACAAATACTATTAAATTGATTTTCAAATGCTTGTGTAGCTTCAGGTTTAAAAACTAAAACAGTTCTTTCTTTTGATTCTAGAAGATGTTTTAACTTATTAAAAGACTGTTTCTCAATTTTTATAACAATCCTAAGCACTGTGTCCCTATGTGTAGTTTTGGGGCTATTTTACTAAAACCAAAGTTTAAAACAAAAATTCAACTTCAGACAACAGACTAAAGCAGTAAGCTTAAGCTACTCACTACGAAGAAGTGACTTTGGATAATAGGGCCATCAAAATGGAAACCATGCCACATCTAATGAAAAGAAGGACTAAATTTCTTTTCGCTCTTTCAAAGAATACTTCCATCAGGATTTCAAAAGACATCTCCTGGGTTATAGACAAAAGATACGTGCAAATGCTAGGTGGATTCTTGTTAAATGTTTCATTTTATTGCAATTAATTTCTAACTTAAAATTTAAAGTGGTTAGGCTTTAACTTAGTATTAGAAATTTGTCCACTTATAGCCAGTTTATAAATATGTACTGTCAGAAGCTCTCAATTTGCTCAGTTTAATATTTTTCATTTGCAAATCATAATGTGATTAGGAAACTGACAACTAAAAAAGATAAATGGAATTTATTATTTCTGGGATATCTTTCATATTCATGAAGCTCCCTTGTCAATCTCATCTTGATACCTGTGCTATGCTTAGTTGCTCAGTTGTGTCCAACTCTTTGTGACCCCATGGACTGTAACCTGCCACGCTCCTCTGTCCATGGGAATTATCCAGGCAAGAATACTGGAGTTGCCATGCCCTCCTCCAGGGGATCTTCCCAACCCAGGGATTGAACCCAGGTCTCCCATGTGGCAGGTGTCATCCAGCCATCTCATCCTCTGTCATCCCCTTCTCCTCCTGTCCCCAATCCCTCCCAGCATCAGAGTCTTTTCCAGTGCCAAGTAAAATATTGAAGAAACAAAATATGGACATCTCTCTGAACAATGATAAAAATGACAACATTTAAAGCAGTCATTTTCTATATCAGTAAGTTCAGTTCAGTCGCTCAGTCATGTCCGACTCTTTGCAACCCCATGAACCACAGCATGCCAGGCCTCCCTGTCCATCACCAACTCCCGGAGTTTACCTAAACTCATGTCCATTGAGTCGGTGATGCCATCCAACCATCTCATCCTCTGGGTCCCCTTCTCCTTCTGCCTTCAATCTTTCCCAACATCAGGGTCTTTTCAAATGAGTCAGCTCTTCGCATCAGGTGGCCAAAGTATTGGAGTTTCAGCTTCAACATTAGTCCTTCCAATGAATACCCAGGACTGATTTCCTTTAGGATGAATTGACTGGATCTCCTTGCAGTCCAAGGGACTCTCAAGAGTCTTCTCCAACACCACAGTTTAGAAGCATCAATTCTTCGGTGCTCAACTTTCTTTATAGTCCAACTCTCACCTCCATACATGACTACTGGAAAAACCGTAGCCTTGACTAGATGGACCTTTGTTGACAAAGTGATGTCTCTGATTTTAATATGCTGTCTAAGTTGGTCATAACTTTCCTTCCAAGGAGTAAGTGTCTTTTAATTTCTTGACTGCAGTCACCACCTGCAGTGATTTTGGAGCCCTGAAAAATAACATCAGCCACTGGTTCCACTGTTTCCCCATCTATTTGCCATGAAGTGATGGGACCGGATGCCATGATCTTATTTTTCTGAATGTATATCAGTAAGGTTGCAAGTTAATTTCAATAAAAGATTTTCCCTCTTTTTTCAAGTCAGTCACCACATTCTGCACAGAATAGTCCAAATTTGTTCTTTAGTCACGAAGTTATGTCCAACTCTTCTGCACCCCATGGACTATAGACTGCCGGGTTGTTCTGTCCGAAGCATTTCCCAGGCAAGAATACTGTAGTGGGTTACTATTTCCTTCTCCAGGGGATCTTCCCAACCCAGGGACAGGACCCATGTCTCCTGTGTCTCCTGCATTGGCATGTGGATTCTTTACCAGTGAGCCACCAGGAAAGCCCAATAGACAAAATAGCGGTCTTCCAAATCTGCATATTGGTCATAAAAAGCAGTCATACTAAAAGAGCACTCTTTATGTATCTCCCACTCTGATTGATGGTTTTTTCACATCCTCTTTTCTGCACTGAAATCTCCTGTACTACCTCTCCAGTCACTATTTTTAGCTTATCTTTTATTCTATTTAAAATGAGAAAATTGACACACTTATAAGAGAGATTCCCCAAACTCCCAATACAAAACAACCCACCTGTCTGCAACTGTAATCATTTCTTCTCCCTTCAGTCCATTTACGAAAAGTTTGTACATCCATCCAGAACCTTCTATCAACTTCTCTATTTGTATTTCTTTCTTTCTCAACTACTTATTCAAGTTTTCCACCCAGGATACTACTCTACCCCGATTCTCCTTCTCTCTCACCGATCACTCTTTTTCAGTCTCACTTGTGTATTCCTTATCTCCCAACTTCTAAATGTTGGAATGTCCTGAGGCTACAGTCATGGACTCCTCTCTCTTCTGCCTTTATGTAGTCTCCTGGTCATTTCTTCTGGTCTCATTGAAACAGAGAATAGAAAACTTTAGAATTTTTAGCTCTAGAATAAACCTCTCTCCTGATTCCAGATTTTTATATGAATTAACCAACTGACATCAGCTTTTGGATTTCTAACAGAGAGCTCAAAATTAAAATGTCCTTAACAGAGACAAAAAATAAAATTAAAGAAAAACTTACTCTTGATCTTTCTTCTTGAAAACCTACTTTTCGTCAAAACTTTTTCTTCTTAGAAAGTGGAAATTCCAGCCTTTCAGTCCCTCAAGCTGAAAACTTTGACTTCTCTTTTTCTGTCTTATTGAATATAAAATCAGGAAAACATGTTGTCACTATAAAAAGGTAGCAACTACTTACCACCTTCTTGGCTATTACCTTGGCCTAAATGTAATAGTATTTCAACCAGTCCTCCTGCTTCTGCTCTTGTCCATTCCCTACTTAGTGTACTCTCAGAAAAAGTCAAATCATTCTTATCATTGTATTAAAACCTTCACCTCGTGCATCTGTCTCAAAGTAGAAGCCAAAGCTGACAAGGATTCACCCCCTTACTCATTTATTCTATTTCATTGCTCTCTAAGCACTAGCTACTCTGTCCTCAGTACTCTGGCACTTGTAGTTTTATCTGGCTGGAAAGTTTTTCCCCACACAGTGAATTCATCGATTTATTTCAGATCTTTGATTTAATTCCATCTTTTGCAAAAGGGCCTTTTCTGATTGCCTATGACATTTGCAACCCATCCACTTGTTATTTCACATCACTCATTTCCTACTTTGCTTTTTTTAGAGTTTTAATCATCTGTTATTCTGTATATTTTTCTTATGAATTAACTTTTTTATCTTCCTCCTACAAGAAAGTAAGTGCCACAAGGGCAAAGATTATTTCCTGTTTTGATACTGTTTTCCCAGCATCTAGAAAGTTTACCCTGTACCTATGAGACTTTCTAAAAGTGCCTATTGGCTTTATATAAATTGCCCAATGCATAGTAATATAGGTAACCTGGCTACAAAAAGTGCTTTTAGATATATGCATATCTAGTATATATCAACTGAGTGTTATTCACAAAAGCTCTATTGTGTTTTTATGAGGAAGATTTACTAAAACATAAATACTTAATTTTAAACTTGCAAAAAAAATATGTTTTTTTTTTTTGAGAGTACAACAGATTGAAAATTCTGAGATAAACTAAAGATATATTTAAAAAGCTATTTTATGCATGTTTAAGGGTGAAATTTTAAATGTATTGTGACAGTCAAACTAAGATCATAAAAATTTAATTCAGGGTTTAAGAGTGTGAGGCTCTTTGAAATGATTTTTATTATAATCATAAGACCTCTTTAACTGGACACTTGACCATATTTAGATAAATTTTGAAATTAGCTTGTATTAACATATTTAGAGAATTGACAATTTTAAAACTTTCTTTTGAATTTGTACTTAATATGAATCTACGGGTGTTGCAATACCCCTCAGAGTCTTTTTATCACATCAATCTGTTGAACAACAGAGATAGAATTCTCTAAATCATAAAAACTGTGTTAATAAGCTTTTTCCCTTTTCCTGAAAATTATTACGTGTGTTTTAGTGTATATATTTTTGTTTGAGGGTAGTGTGTGTATCCTGAATTTGCTTTCATGGGCAATAGAAATGTACACTCAAATAATTTAATTTGGTTGACTGTCAAATTTAGTTGAATTTTTCAGTTTAGTACTAGTTGTGTGTGTGCTATAATTCATATTATATGCTAAATATCCACCATCAACAACATGTAAAAGAATTTTTTAAGATGCTTACATTTTAATATCTGTGATATAATACCTAATCTGAATTCAATTATTAGGCTTTATACGAAACTTCAAAAATATTGTGACCATCTGCACCTATTACTTCATGACTGATGCTGAGATTTTAGCAGCATAATTGTGTCTAGTGGATTTACTCAGATATCCTGGTGCTCATGGGTTTGTATTGTAGAATATTTTTTCTTTAAAGGCTACTTCTTTAAGGTATGCATACTATTATAATAGCTACAGGTGATAGGCTGTCATGGTATTGAATTTATTTTCTAAATTGGAGTGCAAACATTAATTAGTAATTTTTTATTTGGCTCCCAGGGGAGAAAAAAACAACAACAGCTCTACATTAATTATCTTATGTGGGAGTCTTAGAAATTTCTGGAGGACTGGATTTTCACCAATATTCTCTCAAATATTAAGATAGCATTTTAAATGCCCATCAGTTCAGTTCAGTTCAGTTCAGTCGCTCAGTTGTGTCTGACTCTTTGCGACCTCATGAATCACAGCATGCCAGGCCTCCCTGTCCATCACCAACTCCTGGAGTTCACTCAAACTCATGTCCATCGAGCCGGTGATGCCATCCAGCCATCTCATTCTCGTCATCCACTTCTCCTCCTGCCTCCAATCCCTCCCAGGATCAGTCTTTTCCAGTGAGTCAACTCGTCACATGAGGTGGCCAAAGTATTGGAGTTTCAGCTTTAGCATCCAGTCCTTCCAATGAACACCCAGACTGATCTCCTTTAGAATGGACTGGTTGGATCTCCTTGCATGCTGCTGCTGCTAAGTCACTTCAGTCATGTCCGACTCTGTGTGACCCCATAGACGGAAGCCCATCAGGCTCCCCCGTCCCTGGGATTCTCCAGGCAAGAACACTGGAGTGGGTTGCCATTTCCTTCTCCAATGTGTGAAAGTGAAAATTGAAAGTGAAGTCATTCAGTCGTGCCCAACCCTTAGCGACCCCAAGGACTGCAGCCCACCAGGCTCCTCCATCCATGGGATTTTCTAGGCAAGAGTATTGGAGTGGCTTGCCATTGCCTTCTCCAATCTCCTTGCATAACTAATGCTAAATTTCAGTGGATCATCTAAGGAAATAGACCTTGCACTAGCATGAATGTATTTCAAGCAGGATAATTTGTGATAATTCATTATATTAGTTTTTTTCAAGTTAATACTGGTAAAGAGCACAAGTTAATAAAAACAGCTAGAATTTCTGGTCCAGATGATGTGACAGGTCTAGATTATGACACAGTTCTCTCTTTCAAACACATGGCAGAGTCAAGTACAGTATGAACATAGGCAACAACAACAAATGCTGTAACTGGGTTCCAAATGAAGCAAATATCTCAATAGATTACAAATAGATCAGAAGCACAAAGCATGACAGAGTCCTGGTAGATTCTGTATCCTAAAGCAAGAAAACATATCCCCAAAATTGCGAAGTAAAGAGAAATAAATGTAAAGTGCTCAGACAGAGTCTAAAAAACTGCTGGAAATGTGGCCTTGAGTTAGACTTCCCATACAACATATAACTTCAACAGTGGCAAACCACCAACTGTGGCTACTGCTTTTAACAAGTTGCCAATCAGGGAGACTAGGAACCATAGATGTCCCAGGGATATTAGACATAACATAAAGGGGTGGAAAGTCCAGTTACAACAAGGAAACCTGATTAACATGAGAAACCTGGGATATGTAACTTAAAAAGTAATAAAAGAAAGAGTTAAAAAAATAAAGGAACCAACAGAGTAAAATGCCAAAACAATGAAGAAATTAAATGACAAGTGTAGTCAGCTGAATAATAGTCCCCCAAAATATCAGGTTCTAATCCTTGCAATCTATACTGGGTATCTTTTATGCTTAAAGGACCATTGCAGTTGTGATTAAATTAAGTATCTTGACATGGGGATTTTATCCTCTGTGTGTGTGTGTGTGTTTATGTGCATGTTCAGTCATATACAACTCTTTGCAACCCAATGGACTTTAACCCACAGGCTCCTCTGTCCATGGAATTTTCTAGGAAAGAATGCTAGAGCAGGTTGCCATTTCCTACTCCAGAGGATCTTCCCAACCCAGGGATGGAATTTACATCTCATGTCTCCTGCATTGGTCGGCAGATTCTTTACCACTGCACCATGTAGGGGGCAAAGGCAATCATCACTTCAGTTCAGTTGCTAAGTCGTGTCCAACTCTTTGTGACCCCATGGACTGCAGCACGACAGGCTTCCCAGTCCATCACAAACTCCCGGGGCCTACTCAAACACATGTCCATTGAGTCAGTGATGCCATCCAACCATCTCATCCTCTGTCGCCCCCTTCTCCTCTTGCCTTCAATCTTTCCCAGCATCAGGGTCTTTTCCAATGAGTTGGTTCTTCGCATCAGGTGGCCAAAGCATTGGAGTTTCAGCTTCAGCATCAGTCCTTCCAATGAGTATTCAGGATTGATTTCCTTTAGGATGGACTGGTTGGATCTCCTTGCAGTCCAAGGCACTCTCAAGAGTCTTCTCCAACACCACAGTCCAAAATTCTTTGGCACTGAAAATGCAATCATATGGATCCTTAAAAGGAGAGACAGAGAGAAATTTGACCTCACAAAGAAAAGCTTCCTCTCCTGTGTCATCACTGTCATCATGGAGTCAGAAACTGGAGTGATGCAACCACAATCCAGGAAAACTGGTGACCACCAGAAGCTGGAAGTAAAAAGGAATACATTCTCCCCAAGGCCCAGTGGAGAATGCTTGGGCTGCTTGGCACATCGATTTCAGCCCAGTGAAACTGATTGCAGACTTTTGGCTGCCAGAAAGGGAGATAGTACATTTCTCTTGTTTTCAAGCCACCAAGTTTGTGGAAGTTTATTACAGTAGCCATAGGAAACTAATATAATAACCAATACAGCTAACAAAATGAATCAGAGCATGAAATTAAAGGGAACTTATTTCATTGACATTTTCTATCCCTTTTCTCCTGGTGGGTAGGAATAATGACATTGTCAGATTTCTACATTTTAAGCAGAAGCCAGTCTATTTTAGATTTTAATTCCAATATCTGAAAATATTTGTATTTTTCCCTCAAATATGAATGCTGATTTAATAAAGTACAAAATTCAAAATCATTTTTCCTCAGACCATTAATGATATCATTCCATTGTTGCCTAGTAATGGATGTTGATAATGATAATTGAGGTTTTTCAAGTTCTGTGCAAAGATTTTCATGGCACTAGTTCTTCTCAATTATGATGATTCTTGGCAGGGAGTAATTTTTGTGTTTGCAAGTTCCTACTGTCTGGTCTTTGGATGGTAGTTCGACAGATCTTATTCTATCTCTGATAGTAATGTAGGAGGAGATCAGGATGTGTCTGAGATTTCTGACAGGTTTTATTTTGAAGGTGAGGGCTTCTTGCATCTCCTAAAAGCCAGCAACTACCTGGGCTCATTTTTACAGCTCTCTACTCTCAATGTCTGTATCCCATCCTAAAGTAGGAGTAAATATCACAACTGTCCACTGTTCAATACAAGATGCTGGGTAGCATAGTTACTCAAAATGCAGTCCTGCCATGATTCACTTTTTGGATTGCTTTGAATCTCTTATTGACTCTGACTTTGCATGTTACCTGGAAACTTTCACACCTTGAAGACTGTATTTTTCTGCAAATGTTTTGTGTTCCAATTTCCTACTGAATGATTTCCCTTAATTTATCGTCTTTCTGAAATGGTCAGAATAATCGGTCTCATTTTGGTTTGATTGTTTTCCACTGTTTAATTTAATGTATCATAAAGGTGTGTTGTCTCATTTCACTGGATTTGGGTCAGGATGGAAAATACAGATTATGTTAAATACACCAATTTGAATTGGTTTCAAGTTCAAATGTATTATTTGATTATAATGATATCTGTTAATTTCCAACGCAAACCATTCAATATCACAGTAAACCAAGTCTATGCCCTGACCAGAAATGCTGAAGAAGCTGTAGTTAAATGGTTCTATGAGGACCTACAAGAACTTCTAGAATTAACACCAAAAAAAGATTCACTTTTCATTATAGAGGACTGGAATGCAAAAGTAGGGAGTCAAGAAATACCTAGAGTAACAAGCAAATTTGGCCTTGGAGTACAGAATGAAGCAGGGCAAAGGCTAACAGAGTTTTGCCAAGAGAACGCACTGGTCATATCAAACACACTCTTCCAACAACACAAGAGAAGACTCTACACATGGACATCACCAGATGGTCAATACCACAATCATATTGATTATATTCTTTGCACACAAAGATGGAGAAGCTCTATACAGTCAGCAAAAACAAGACCAGGAGCTGACTGTGGCTCAGATCATGAACTCCTTATTGCCAAATTCAGACTTAAATTGAAGAAAGTAGGAAAAACCACTAGACCATTCAGGTATAACCTAAATCAAACCCCTTACGATTATATAGTGAAAGTTATAAATAGATTCAAGGGATTAGATCTGATAGAGTGCCTGAAGATCAATGGACAGAGGTTCATGACATTGTACAGGAGACAGGGATCAAGATCATCCCCAAGAAAAAGAAATGCAAAATTGCAAAACGGTTGTCTGAGGAAGCCTTACAAATAGTTGTGAATAGAAGAGAAGTGAAAGGCAAATGAGAAAAGGAAAGATATTCCCATTTGAATGCAAATTTCCAAAGAATAGCAAGGAGAGATAAGAAAGCCTTCCTCAGTGATCAATGCAAAGAAACAGAGGAAAACAATATAATGGGAAAGTCTATAGGTCTTTTCAAGAAAATTAGAGATACCAAGGGAATATTTCATGCAAAGATGGGCACAATAAAGGACAGAAATGGTATGGACCTAAAAGAAGCAGAAGATCTTAAGAAGAGGTGGCAAGAATACACAGAAGAACTTTACCAAAGAGATCTTCATGACCCAGGTCATCAAGATGGTGTAATCACCATCCTAGAGCCAGACATCCTGGAGTGCGAAGTCAAGTGGGCCTTAGGAAGCATCACTATGAGCAAAGTTAATGGAGGTGATGGAATTCCAGTTGAGCTATTTCAAATCCTGGAAGATGATGTTGTGAAAGTGCTGCACTCAACGTGCCAGCAGATTTGGAAAACACAGCAGTAGTCACAGGACTGGAAAATGTCAGTGTTCATTCCAATTCCAAAGAAAGGCAGTGCCAAAGAATGCTCAAACTACCCCAGAATTGCACTCATCTCACAGGCTAGTAAAGTAATGCTCAAAATTCTCCAAGCCAGGCTTCAACGTACATGAACTATGAACTTCCAGAGGTTCAAACTGGATTAAGAAAAGGCAGAGGAGCCAGAGATCAAATTGCCAACATCCACTGGATCACTGAAAAAAGCAAGAGAGTAACAGAAAAACATCTGTTTCATTGACTATGCCAAAGCCTTTGACTGTGTGGACCACAACAAACTGGAAAATTCTGAAAGAGATGGGAATACCAGTCGACCTGACCTGCCTCTTGAGAAATTTGTATGCAGGTCAGGAGGTAACTGGACATGGTTAGAACTGGCCATGGAACAATAGACTGGTTCCAAATAGGAAAAGTACACCAAGGCTGTATATTATCACCCTGCTTATTTAACTTGTATACAGTGTACATCATAAGAAATGCTGGGCTGTGTGAAGCACAAGCTGGAATCAAGATTGCCTAGAGAAATATCAATAACCTCAGATATGCAGATGACACCACCCTTATGGCAGGAGGTGAAGAACTAAAGAGCTTCTTGATGATAGTGAAAGAGGAGAGTGAAAAAGTTGGCTTAAAGCTCAACATTCAGAAAACTAAGATCATGCCATCTGGTCCCATCACTTCATGGCAAATAGATGGGGAAACAGTGATAGACTTTATTTTTGGGGGCTCCCAAATCAGTGCAGATAGTGATTGCAGCCATGAAATTAAAAGACTCTTGCTCCTTGGAAGAAAAGCTATGACCAACTTAGACAACATTTTAAATAGCAGAGACATTACTTCGCCAACAAAAGTTCATCTAGTAAAAGCTATGTTTTTTCCAGTAGTCATGTATGGATGTGAGAGTTGGACTATAAAGAAAGCTGAGCACTGAAGAATTGATGCTTTTGCACTGTGGTATTGGAAAAGACTCTTGAGAGTCCCTTGAACTGCAAGGAGTTACAACCAGTCTATCCTAAAGGAGATCAGTCCTGAATATTCATTGGGAGGACTGATGTTGAAGCTGACACTCCAAGACTTTGGCCGCCTGATGTGAAGAACTGACTCATTGGAAAAGACCCTGATGCTGGCAAAGATTGAAGACAGGAGGAGACAGGAAGGACAGAGGACGAGATGGTCGGATGGCATCACCAACTCAATGGACATGAGTTTCAGCAAACTCTGGGAGCTGGCGCTGGATAGGGAGGCCTGGCTTGCTGCAGTCTATGGGGTCACAAAGAGTTGGACGTGACTGAGCAACTGAACTGAACTGATAATAAAAAAAATTGCCTTTTTAGAGTATGGAAGACTCCCTTGTTCATGAAATTAATAAATGTTTAAAATTGCACTATTCAAGATAAGGTAAAACTCTGGATCTATTAATATGATCCCTCATTTATCTAGATTTACATTATTTTTCCCTGACCTTTTTATTTTCATCTAATTTTTAGTATTATGAAGTTTTATGATGGGTGATAATCAAGGGCTAAAAAAGAAGGTATATTTTAAGATATACTCACCTATGGTGTCTTTAGCTAGGAAATATTTGGGTGCACAAAACTCTTTTCAACTCTTTAGAGCCATACAACTTTTCCCTTATGAGCTGCTGCCCCATCTGTCCTATCTCCTGCCTTAAATGAGGAAAGCCTGAGTTTCCAAAGAAAGTATTTTAATATTTATTTGTTATGTACTCACTTTGTTGGAAAATCACTTGAGTCAAGTATGACTACTTGCAGTTTTTGTTGCTCTATATTAAGTAAATAACTATAATCTTGGAATTGGACTGATTCAAGTGGTATACAGTTAACATATTTCTTAAGGTGTTAACATTCTCATGGAATCTAAAACTTTCAATACCATCTTACTGGTGTAGGTAAAAAGTGTTGTGGCTGACACAGTCACTATTTCAAATAATGTATGCTAGACTATGTTTTAACTCCCTTTCTCTATATTTCCTTATTAATGACCTTATACTAAGTTCAATTAATTGCACACGTGCTAACCTGAAGTAATAAAACTAGAAATAGATGCATTTTTTTGTATTGATGAAATGTTTCCTCTTTAGGGATGGCTGGTCATCCCTGGACACAACTGGTCTTGTTATCTAAATAGAGAAGAATCACTTACTCTTAAACTAGAAAGTTATAATCATCACCTTTGAAAGCTATTTTCCAAAAATAAATTGTCCATTTCAGTATATCCCACTTCCAGAAATATAGCCATAAGTTTAAGCACAGTTCAGACAAGCTTGTCTGAAATTCTGCTCTGTCTGTGATACATAAATTGTGAAATAGTTTCTGAAAGAGTTGTGCGCAAATTAACACTGGTGTATATTATATAACCCTTAGAACTTTGAAATTTGAATTTCACATTTGTCATTTTTCTTTGGTGTTGTGTGTGGATACTTTTTATTTTAATATAATTTTAAATTTTTATTTGAAAGATATATATATGCTTATATGTGTGTATATATAAGAATTATATATATTTATAAGAATAGTACAAAGAACTCTGATATATCCAATTCACCAATTGTTTGTATTTCTTTTTGTTTGTTTCTTTTCTTTCTCTGGAAATACAACTGTATTTTTTCCTCTAACCATTTAAGAGTAAGTTGGAGACCTTATGTCCCTATAACTCGAGTGTGAATTATTGAAGAATAGGAACATTGTCTTTAGTTCAGTTCAGTTCAGTTTCTCAGTCGTGTCTGACTCTTTGTGACCCAATGGACTGCAGCACACCAGGCCTCCCTGTCTATCACCAAATCCCAGAGTTTACCCAAACTCATGTCCATAGAGTCAGTAATGTCATCCAAACATCTCATCCTCTGTCATCCCTTTCTCCTCCTGTCTTCTGTCTTTCCCAGCATCAGGGTCTTTTAAAATAAGTCAGTTCTTCACATCAGGTGACCAAAGCATTACAGTTTCAGCTTCAACATCAGTTTTCCCAATGAACATTCAGGACTGATCTTTAGGATAGACTGGTTGTATCTCCTTGAAGTCCAAGAGACTCTCAAGAGTCTTCCCTAACACCACAGTTCAAAAACATCAATTCTTGGCACTCAGCTTTCTTTTTAGGCCACATCCATACATGACTACTGGAAAAACCATAACCTTAACGAGACAGACCTTTGTTGGCAAAATCATGTCTCTGCTCTTTAATATGCTGTCTAGGTTGGTCATAACTTTCCTTCCAAGGAGTAAGCGTCTTTTAATTTCATGGCTGCAGTTCCCATCAGCAGTGATTTTGGAGCCCCCAAAATAAAGTCTGTCACTGTTTCCACTGTTTCTCCATCTATTTGCCATGAAGTGATGGGACCAGATGCCATGATCTTAGTTTTCTGAATGTTGAGCTTTAAGCCAACTTTTTCACTCTCCTCTTTCACTTTCATCAAGAGGCTCTTTAGTTCTTCTTCACTTCTGCCATAAGGTTGGTGTCATCTGCATATCTGAGGTTACTGATATTTCTCCCGGCAATCTTGATTCCAGCCTGTGCTTCATCCAGCTCAGTGTTTCTCAGGATGTACTCTGCATATAAGTTAAATAATCAGGGTGACAATATACAGCCTTGATGTACTTCTTTTCCTATTTGGAACCAGTCTGTTGTTCCATGTCCAGTTCTAACTGTTGCTTTCTGATCTGCACACAGATTTCTCAGGAGGCAGGTCAGGTTGTCTGGTATTCCCATGTCTTTCAGAATTTTCCACAGTTTGTTGTGGTCCACACAGTCAAAGGCTTTGGCATAGTCAATAGAGCAGAAGTAAATGTTTTTCTGGAACCCTCTTGCTTTTTTGATGATTCAGCGGATGTTGGCAATTTGGTCTCTGGTTCCTCTGCTTTTTCTAAAACCAGCTTGAACATCTGGAAGTTCACAGTTCATGTACTGTTGAAGCCTGGTTTGGAGAATTTTGAGCATCTGACATAAACATAAAAAAGTTACCAACGAAGAAAATTAAAGATTGAGTTAGCACTGCTTTCTAATGCCCAGATTCAAATTTTATCAATTGTATTAATAATATCCTTTAGAACTGTTTTTTTCCTGGGGCTAGGATCCAAACAGGGATCAGAAATCACATTTACCGGCATCTTTTCTGGTACCCTCTAATTTGAAATACTGCTAATCCATGCTTCTTTTGTGTATAGTTCTTTTCTTGGATGGGGAAGTAAAATTTCTGCATAGTGGATTGCATATATTTAATTTTGATGAATGCCTGTGATCAGCACTACTGTCAATGCATAGGATATCCCCATCATCTCAGTTCTCCTTATAGATGGAAACATATAGCTTTTTGATATCTTGTGTTCAGCTTCTTGAGTTCAGCATAATGACTTTGCAATGTACTCATGTCTTTGCAGAGAGCAGTTGTTCACACTGTGTGTTACTGTTTTATTATTTGTATATATTGTATGTTTATTTAGCAGTTTGAATTGGTGGGAAATTGTTACTTTTTTGGATTTATGATAAAGTGACTTTAAATATTTTGTGCAAGTTCTTTTAATTTAATTTTGTGTATGTATGTTTTATTTTGTGTAAATACTTAGGAATGAATTGCCGTATTATAGGATAAATACTGTTTTACAAAAACTTGCCTAAACTCTTTCTGAAGTGGTTGTTTCTTTTTGTATTACTACCAAATATGTGTGAGAGTTGCCAGTTCTAGAATAGGTAAAACTAATCGATGGTTTAAAAAAAAGTTGTTTTTTTTAGAGTTGGAATAATTCCATAACAATTACTTTTGTAGCCAATGCCCCATTTTCACAGATAACAGCCCTGTCCCTTGATAAGATTACTAGTCAGATTTCTAGAACTCCCTAATAAACATTCATCCGTTATTTCCACCTCTGTTTTCTGAAGCTTATGATCTGTCAATTATACTATTATACAGATTGCCAAGCTCTTCTCCAAGATCTTAAGAGTTTCCTGCTTTTCAACTTTTATCACAAGTTCAACTGAGGGACTTAATATTCAGGGAAGATAGCCTATTCAACCAACTATTCATGCATTATTGTAGGAATTCTGTTTTGTTAAATTATCAAGTTATCAAATATATACAGCCTATATACAGTTATCTGGAATATGTTATTCTGCCATTCACAAGTTTCCTTTGCAATTTTTTCTTAATGTTGTTATTTTGAAGTTGAAACTTCATTGATTTTTTCCCCAGCTTTATTGACGTATAACTGGCATATTCAGTTCAGTTACGTTCAGTCACTAAGTCGTGTCTGACTCTTTGCGACCCCATGAATCGCAGCATGCCAGGCCTCCCTGTCCATCACCAACTCCCAGAGTTCACTCAAACTCATGTCCATCGAGTCGGTGATGCCATCCAGCCATCTCAATCTTTGTCGTCCCCGTCTCCTCCCACCCCCAATCCTTCCTAGCATTAGACTCTTTTCCAGTGAGTCAACATGTCGCATGAGGTGGCCAAAGTATTGGAGTTTCAGTTTTAGCATCAGTTCTTCCAATGAACACCCAGGACTGATCTCCTTTAGGATGGACTGGTTGGATCTCCTTGCAGTCCAAGGGACTCTCAAGAGTCTTCTCCAACACCACAGTTCAAAACCATCAATTCCTTGGCGATCAGCTTTCTTCACAGTCCAACTCTCACATCCATACATGACCACAGGAAAAACCATAGCCTTGACTAGACGGACCTTGGTTGGCAAGGTAATGTCTCTGCTTTTTAATATGCTATCTAGGCTGGTCATAACTTTCCTTCCAAGGAGTAAACGTCTTTTAATTTTCTGGCTGCAATCAGCATCTGCAGTGATTTTGGAGCCCAAAAAATAAAGTCTGACACTGTTTCCCCATCTATTTCCCAAGAAGTGATGGGACCAGATGCCATGATCTTCGTTTTCTGAATGTTGAACTTCAAGCCAACTTTTTCACTTTCCTCTTTCTCTTTCATCAAGAGGCTTTTTAGTTCCTCTTCACTTTCTGCCATAAGGGTGGTGTCATCTGCATATCTGAGGTTATTGATATTTCTCCCGGCAATCTTGATTCCAGCTTGTGCTTCTTCCAGCCCAGTGTTCCTCATGATATACACTGCATATAAGTTAAATAAGCAGGGTGGCAATATACAACCTTGACGTACTCCTTTTCCTATTTGGAACCAGTCTGTTGTTCCATGTCCAGTTCTAACTGTTGCTTCCTGACTTGCATACAGGTTTCTCAAGAGGCTGGTCACGTGGTCTGGGATTCCCATCTCTTTCAGAATGTTCCACGGTTTCTTGTGATCCACACAGTCAAAGGTTTTGGCATAGTCAATGAAGCAGAAATAGATGTTTTTCTGGAACTCTCTTGCTTTCTCCATGATCCAGTGGATGTTGGCAATTTAATCTCTGGTTCCTCTGCCTTTTCTAAAACCTGCTTGAACATCTGGAAGTTCACGGTTCACATGTTGCTGAAGCCTGGCTTGGAGAATATTGAGCATGACTTTACTAGCGTGTGAGATGAGTGCAATTGTGCAATAGTTTGAGCATTCTTTGGCATTCCCTTTCTTTGGGATTGGAATGAAAACTGACCTTTTCCATATAACATGGTATAATCTTAAGGTGAACAATGTGAATTCAATACACATATATGTTGCACGGTGTTTACCACAATAACGTTAGTTACATCCTTCCCTTCATGTAATTATAGATTTTTGTTGTTATGGTGGGAACATGAAAGTTCTGCTCATAGCAGCTTTCAAGTGTATAATATAATAATGCTACTGTAATCACCACACCATATATTATATCGCTGGAACTTATTCAACTTATAGCTGAAAGTTTTTATAGTTTGACAAACATCTCCTCATTTCACCCAACTCCCAGTCCTCAGCAGTTACCATTCTGCTCATGAGCAGATTTCCTGTTCCATTGTATATACCACGATTTTTTCCCATTCATTCCTTTGTTGGACACTTAAGTTGTTTCCATGTCGTGACTATTGTGGATAATGCTGCAAAGAATATGGAAGTGCAGATAAGTCTTTGAGATAATAATTTCATGTTCTTTGGATAATTACTAAGAAATAATATTGCTGAATCAAATTGTATTTCTATTTTTAATTTTTTGAAAAATCACCATACTGTTTTCCACAAAGGTTGTGTCAGTTTACATTCCCACCAACAGTGCATCAGGATTCCCTTCTCTCTACATCTTCAACAGCATTTATTTCTTTCTTTTGGATAATACCTATTTTAACAGGTTAGAAGTGATATCTCACTGTATTTTTTATTTGCTTTTGATGATTATTAGTAATTCTAAGTATATTTTCATACTTGTTGAACATTTGTCTGCTTTCTTTGGGAAAATGTCTATTCAAGTCCTCTACCCATTTAAAAAATCAGGTTGTTCATTTTTTATTATTGATGTTTATGGATTTATTAAGTATTTTGCATATTAACCCTTTGTCATATATATGTGTGTGCTAAGTCATTTCAGTCATGTCTGACTCTTATCGACCCTATGGACTGTAGCCCACCTGTCCATGGAATTCTCCAGGTATGAATACTTGAGTGGGTTGCCACGCCCTTCTTCAGAGAATCTTCCCAACCCAGGGAATGAACCTGAATCTCTTGCATTTCCTGCATTGGTAGGTGGGTTCTTTACCATTAGTGCCTCCTGGGAAGCCTATCTTATATAGTTTGTCAATAGTTTCTTTCATTTCATACATTGCCTTTTAATTTTGTTGACTGTTTCTTTTGTTGTGGAGAAGATTTTTAGTTTAATGGTTTAATGTACTACCGTTTGTTGATTTTTGCATTGTGGCTTTAGACGGCATAACCATAAAGTCATTGCCAAGACTCTTATCAAGATTATTCTCTCTGCTTTCTTTTGGGAGTTGTGGTTTCAGGTCTTACATTAAGTCTTCAATCCATTTAGAGTTAATTTTATATGTAGTGTAGAATAGGAATCCAACTTCACTATTTTGCCTGTGAATATCTACTTTCTCTAACACCATTTATCAGAGAATCTGATTTCCCAGTAGAGAATTATTGGCTTCCTTATCAAATATTAGTTGACCATATGTGTGTGAATTTATTTCTGAGGTCTTGAATCTGTTCCATGGATCGGTATGTCTATTTTTATGTCAGTGTCCATTGGTCTGTGTGTCTATTTTAATGCCACGTTTTGATTACTATAATTTTGTAATATAGTTTGAAATCAGGATGTTTGATACCTCCAACTTTGTTCTAGCTTATGAATACTTTGTCTATTTTGAGTCTGTTGTAGTTATATATATGTATTTCATTGCTTTCCTGTTACTGTGGAAAATGTCATTAGAATTTTTATAGGAATTGCAATTGAATCTATAGATAACTTTGGGTAGTATGGACATTTTAATGATGTTAATTCTTCTGAATGTGAACATAAGGTATCTTTCCACTTATTTGTGTATTCATTTCTTTCTTCAACATCCTGTATTTTTGTAGATAAATCTTTTATTTCCTTGTTTAAATTTATTCATAAGAACTTTATTGTTTCTGGTGATATTATAAGCTAGATTGCCTTCTTTATTTCTCTTTTAAATAGCTCATTATTAGTGTATAGCAGTGCAATTGTTTTTGTACATTAATTTAGTGTCTTGAAACGTTACTGAATTCATTCATTACGTCTGACAGGTTTTTGGCAGTCTTTTAGGATTTCCTATGTACAGGAATATGTCATCAGCAGAGACAGACACTTATACTTCAACCTCTATACACTCTTCCTAGCTAGGGAGTTCAGTTTTCTTGCCAAGCAGTGCCAATTTACGGAATAGGGTGTTGCAGGCAAAATGAAACCAACTTCTTCCCTTGTTTGTGCTGTTATTCTCAAGTATTTAGTTCTGTCATATTGCTGAAAATTCTTATGCAGACTGTAGAGCTCTCCAGAACTGTTTTTGTTCATGGATAGCTCTCTAGTTGTTAAACTTTGAAAGGGAGAAAGGGAAATAAAGGCTGAAGTCTCCCGTGTCTCCATCTTGGTGATGTCACTCTTGAAATTGAACTTCACAAATGGGAGTAGTTGTTTCTTTCTTCTTTCTGGGATTATGATATCTGATTCTGCCTTAAGTTTTATCATGTATGACAACTAAATGCATTTTTAAAGGGGTGAGATATCATGTTTTTAAACCTTCAAAAACAAATGCAAACAAAAATTCCAAGAACAGTAACAACAAAACTCAGCTGCTTCATTCTGAATGTCTTCAGCAACCTTGTCATTTGGGGAGTGTCTAGTTTTCATTGTGGACTAAACACCTCTGACCTGACTTACTGCTCTAAAATCTCCAGTGCCTGATAGCAAGTTTAGTTTTATTTTCCCTAAGGATCTGGGATTTAACTGCTTCCTCACATTTTAGCTCTTAAAAATAAAATATATGTGTCTATTTACAATATAGCTTTCTCATTATCAGAGCAAAGTTTCTTGTTTAATTAGACCACAAATGGCTTTAACCAAAAGAAGATTTCTTACTGAAACAAATTATTTGTTTTGAAAATAGTAGTGTCAAGAGTACAAATAGATCTTTAATTGTTGAGTGATATCCTGACAGTTAGTTCTGCTGCCTAAGTATTCCCCCTCTGCTAACCCCTCATCACACTGCTTCTCATCTTAGGTCAGGACCCATCATCTCCTGCTTGGTTAGTTTTTTTGGCTCCCGTCTTGTTGCCCCATTCCCCAACCCCCAGCAGCCAAACTCATATTTCTAAAATGCTGTTATATCTATATCCCACTTCTCTGCTTAGAACATTTCATTACCTTCCTTCCCAAGCACCTCTCTATAATTCAAAATAATGCTTAAACTTCTTATGTTGACCTAAAAAACTCTGCAGATACCATCTTACCTCTCCTGTCTCCTCTCTTACCTTTGCCTACTTTTCACCCCTAATCTGCTTGCAGCTGTACTCTATAGCCTTATAGGTGCACATCTGTGTGTGGAACTTTGTACATGTTCTTTCTTTGATCTGGAAAACTCCACAGTGTTTTTGCCCTTTACCAGTTAATTATTCTTCCTTGATGTACTAGTGACTAGGAGAAGGAGGTGACAATTATTTTTAATTGGTCATGTATACATCTTTGACTGTAGGATCTTGTATTCTGAAGATGAGAATACATTAGCATCTAAGGAGAAATGAAGATATTCCAGAAAGGGCATGATTCCTGAATTCAAAAATATTATGGAACACTAAAGCAATAGAAAGAAGCCAGCCAAACTGAAGAACAATAGAATGGAATAACCAGGGTAGGGAAAATGGTAAAATATAAAGCTGGAGAGGGATAGAGTGTTTAAATCATGTATGGTATCACAGATTATTCAAAGGATTTGGATTTTAGTCAATGATCGTTTCTAAATCATTGATAAGTTTTAATCAGACAAGAGACTTAGTCTAAAGATATTTTAAAGGATTTCTCTGTTTGCTTTATGAATAGTGGATAAATGTGGGAGAGAATGAAATTGACAGGTGAGAGCCCAGCTAGAAAGTTTCTATGATGTTTGGAAAGGATGTGATGATAGCTTGGGTTAGAGTGGAAGCATTGGATCAAAAAAGCTATTAATATAAGCTATAATTTAGAAGTAGAGTCAAACAGACATGCTAATGGAAAGGGAGTTGAAGAAAATTGTCTTACATTTAGGTAGAGAATTTAAAGACTAGTATTTTTCAAGTTTCCTTTTTTTTATCTGAAATAACAGCTGATAGACAAGAAACTGTAATAGATGCCTGAAGCTTACACGCTCACTTATTTTGACAACTTTCCACCTTGTTAGACTTTAGCTGATCTCTTGGCTATCCAAGTGCACTCATGTATGACTGCAAGATGCTCATTATTTATATTATCTAATAAAGCGGACTGCAATAGATGATCTTGTCAGGACAATGCATTACTCTCCTTGCCAAATTGATATGACATGTTATTCTATGTTCCAACCCAAACTGTAAACCCATCTCACTATCATCACATTAATTTTCCTCAGTAACAAATTATTTAATGTTCTCTCCTGCTAAACATGGCTTTCATGACCCACAATGTTTAGGACAAAATTTATCTTTCAGGCTTGGTGTCACTTATACATCCCATGTTTCAGCAAAATATAACTGCTCAGTATTCCTTAAGTACTCCAGAATTTTGCTGTCCTCTGGCTTTGTTCTGTAGTCTTTAGTAAGACATATTAGGATCCTATCTCTCTAATAAAATTCTGCCATCATCAGGGCTTAGAATAACGATAATGCATAGTGAGTAAGAGAATGAAGAAATATGGGTTAGAATCTGCCCCTCTACCTTACTAGATATGTGGCCTCCAACTAATACTTGTGCTCAGTTGTGTCTGACTCTACAACCCCCATGGACTAGCCCACCAGGCTCTTCTGTCTGTGGGGTTTTTCAGGGAAGAACACTGGCATGGGTTGCCATTTATTCCTCCAAGATATCTTCCTGACTCAGGGACTGAACCCGCATCTCCTGCATTTCCTGTGTTGCAGGCAGATCCAACCTGCTGAGCCACATTCTTACCTTCTCCTAAGGGCCAATTTCCCTTTCTCTAAGATGGGGAAAATAATAGTATCTATCTTATAATCTTGCTTTAAAAATTAAGTGGTATATTGTAATAACGGATTTCATGAGAGTGACATAAATTAAGCATTTAATGATTGGTATTGATAGCTTTATGAAAGCTCACTTTAAATGCTATGAAAGTGTTAGTTGCTCAGTTGTGTCCAACTCTTTGCAATACCATGGAATGTAACCACCCAGGCTCCACTGTCCATGGGATTCTCCAGGCAAGAATACTGGAGTGGGTTGCCATTCCCTTCTCCAGAGGATCTTCGTGACCCAGGGATCGAACCAGCACCTCCTGTATCTACTGCATTGCAGGCAGATTCTTTACCACCAAGCCACCAGAGAAGCCTTAAATGTTATAGCTGTATTACAAAAATCTCATGATATTGGTTTTAGCTATCAACTTAAATGGAATGTTATATATTACAATTCTTTATACACATCCACACAAACACACACACACATTCATATATATGTGACCAAAAATAACCTCTTACATTTTCACTATTGAAACAATTTTATCCTCATCTCCTGCATATTTATCTTATTCTGGTGAACACTAAGTTTGTGTATATACCACTGAATAATTTCATATGCTGAATATTTTTTCCTGTGCTCTACAGCCAGTTTTTAAAAGACTTGTTTCCTTTTTCCAAATTGCTTGTACTCGCAGCTCCTACTAAATGAGAGTAAGCCACAGCTCTCAACTCCTCTGTTACAGGTAACTGGGACTTGGCTAGAATCCAGGCCCTTGTTTTGTGTGGTACATTCTTTCCCTTCTTGACATAGAAATTAAAGTTAGAGAATCTGTCGCTTTGAGCCCAGTAAAGCCAGAGCCTGGAGTGGCCATGTTGGAGTTTAATACATTCCAAAATAGACAAAGGCATGATGGAAAGATATACTAGAATGGCATTTGAGTGCCCAAAGAAGGAGAGATGGAAATCATCTCATCTATTGACAGATAAAATCATATAAATTCAAAACTTTCTTTTTTCTAGTGTCAGTACTTTCTACAGCCTAACCACACTTCCTGCCAGGTCTTTAAACTGCGGTATCCTATGGGTGTTCATTGGAAGGACTGATGCTAAAGCTGAAACTCCAATACTTTGGCCACCTCACGCAAAGAGTTGACTCACTGGAAAAGAGTCTGATGCTGGGAAGGATTGGGGGCAGGAGGAGACGGGGACGACAGAGAATGAGATGGCTGGATGGCATCACCAACTCGATGGACATGAGTTTGAGTGATCTCCGGGAGTTGGTGATGGACAGGGAGGCCTGGTGTGCTGTGATTCATGGGGTCGCAAAGAGTCGGACACAACTGAGCGACTGAACTGAACTGAACTGATGCCCTTCCATGAAATTATCTACTTTGAGCAAGTTTCTGTTACTAACAAGAAAGTCATCCTTGCTGGAGACTACATCCATATCTTCTTTTCTTTTGTGTGCTAGTAGCCATATGAGCCGGAGAAGGCAATGGCAACCCACTCCAGTACTCTTGCCTGGCAAATCCCATGGATGGAAGAGCCTGGTAGGCTGCAGTCCATGGGGTCGCTACAAGTCAGACACGGCTGAGCGACTTCACTTTCACTTTTCACTTTCATGCATTGGAGAAGGAAATGGCAACCCACTCCAGTATTCTTGCCTGGAGAATCCCAGAGACGGGGGAGCCTGGAGAATCCCAGAGCCGTCTATGGGGTCGCACAGAGTGGAACACGACTGAAGCGACTTGGCAGCAGCAGCAGCAGCAGCCATATGAGCATCTTTTTCAACTTCTCTGATGCACAACCCCTTGCTCAGTGCCTCACATAGAACAGTATTAACAATCTGGGTAACCCTTAATTGTTCTGAAAGTGAAAGTGCTAGTCGCTCAGTCATGTCTGATTCTGCAATCCCATAGACTGTAGCCCACCAGGCTCCTCTGTCCATGGAATTCTCTAGGCAAGCATACTGGAGTGGGTAGCCATTCCCTTCCTCAAGGGACCTTCCCAACCAAGGTATCAAACCTGGGTCTCCTGCATGCAGGCAAATTCTTAACTGTCTGAGCCACCAGGGAAGTCGATTGTTTTTACCATTTATAATTTTGAATTTAATACTGTGCTGCTCAGAGTACTGAATCAGACATATTTAACAAGAGAATTTAAATTGATTTTCTTTGAGAACTTTGGTAGCATTTTATAAAAATCCTTGAGATTTTCTCTAAGCCCCTGGATTGGGATAAACCTGTGCAGGGAATTACTAAATTTGACTCAAGTATAATAAGGAGCATAATTGGCTTTTCTTATTAGTAATTCACATGCATTTGGAAAAAGCAAAGCTATTTCCTGAGTGGGAACCTTAGTAAATAATAATTTTTATCAAGTAGAATTGTATTCCAAAGGTTGCATTTGTTAGCCAAGGAGAAGACAGATATTCTTAGGTTGTTGGCCCAGAGACATTCTAGGTTTCAGATGTTAAATACCAAGTGAACATTTGAAAGCTTTCACAGATGCATGTTTTTAAAACTACAATTTAAATGAAATGGAAAATATAACGTGAAATGTAATTTAAAAATCTTGGCCCTGTGAGGATGGCAATAGCATGATTCTAACGGAAAGTGATGCTGGATAACAAAGTACATAAAGAATCTATAAGAGAAAATAAAGTGTAGAGGTTACCAGCCAGATGGAGTCAAGCAGCATGGACTTCAAGTAAATTCTGTAAAGCTGATTTTTAGTTGTATACTTCTGGGCAAGTTACTCAGCATCTCTCAGCCTCAATTTTCTCATCAGAAAAAGGTAAGTTGTGGGTACAAATAGTAGGTACAGGGATTCAGGGGAAATTAAATCATATTATTTAAGTAAAGGGCTTAGTGTAATGCCTGACATGAAAATCTCATAATTTATGTGGGTGGATGCTGTTCTTGTTTTGTTGTAGTTATTATAGGCAGATTTTCATCTGATTTTACTTGTTTTATAACTCATAAATTGGTTGGAAAGGACTATAAACTTCATTATTTATTTATAAATAAATGGTGCTCGAAATTTGAAAGGGCAAACATCAAAATGTTAATAGGGATCTTTGCTAATAAATTAGCTGAATGACTATTTTTAATTCTTTCTACTTTATGAAATCAAAATGGCCCTAATGCTCCCCTCAGTTTTTACTGAACTTTAGACAAGTTTCTTCCTCACCCCCACCTTCCTTTCCTTAGAGCATTTATTTTGAAAAGCATGCAATTGTAAATGTTTTCTCTGTCAGTTTAAGATGTAAATGTTCTATATTCCAGAAATGTCTTTCTTAAGACCTGAGAGTCAGTCCTTTGAAATATAGTCATGGGATGATAAAGAGTCCCTATCACCCAGTCTCTGGGGGAGGATGGAAGCCTACTTTCAAGAAAGGACAATTGGTAAACACAGATGGCCTGCTTCCATTGATGGGTGTCCCTGGAGTATCCTTTAGTACTATTTCATTAGCACATCCCAGCCTTTGAAAATCCTCCTGCTTTTTGTTTCACTGGAGTTACCTTCAGTGTCTCTCCCTTGTTACAACAGTCTACCTCCTTTATTGAATACAATCTTCTTTGCTTGTTCAGCTTGTCCAGCACAGTCTTTCTTTTATATCACAAGCATATTTATGGTAAAAATGAGAACACAAGGGGGACATGTTAGTCTCTGTGTACATAAGAGAATGTTTGCTAGCTAAAATATCTAAAGAACTGAAGTTCAGTCTCTCAAACCATTTGCCTTCAGACAGACTTGTTTCTTAGCAGAATATAGTAGTTGTATTTCAGCACAACCTGCCAGCTTCCAACACTTAGCTCTAGGGATGAGGGGAGTGTCAGCCCCAAAGACCTAGTAACTGATTTTTAATATTTCATCATAATAAGTATGATAAACATAAATATTCTATATCCCCAAGGGAAAAAAAGGCTTTGCTAATAAGGTTTCAAGCTCCACCAGATTATTTTAAATATTCATATTTTCTTTTTTCTGGTATTATTTTTTAAAGAGATTTTTTTTCAGCCTACTTACATTTGAACTTCATATGAAATTGATTCACTTATGGTTTCACACCTGTTATACTTGAATATTAATGTATGCTTTTTTATGATAATATTTATTCTAATAAATTTGTAAAGCAGCTAATGGTCACAAAGAGTTGGACGTGACTGAGCACATATGCACACACACACACACACACACACACACAATGGTTGGATGATTTTGTTTAGGAAAAATGATATATGTGGCCTACTGAACTTAGCATTTCTAATATATTTAATAATTTTTGCCCAAGTTTTGAATTACCATAGTTAATAAGGTTTAGGAAATTTTATTAAAAATGGACTAAATGAAATAATGGGTAAATAGAGAACACCATTAAATAGCTGTTGATAGCTGAATTATCTAAACAGATTTCATTTTGTGAGGCATAATTTATCTCTAAATTTCAGTTCATTGCATAATCAAATTATAGTTGTGTCTTCATGATATTTTTTTAATTTGAATGTGAAAGCAGGTCAAATACTTAATAAGGAAGGAAATAGAAAAAAATAATAATAATCTTTGCCAAGGTCAGGAATCTTGCTTTGCCTGTCTCTCTTCTTATTCTGTCATGTCCTGCAATCTTATTTCCACTGTCCTTTGACTCACAACTGTGAATTGTATTTATTTATTTATTTTGCTTAAAACATCCTCATATCAACTGATGTTCTTTATTTTTTTTTATTTTATAGGAGTATTAAATTGCATAATATTATGTGACTCTTACATTGAGAAGATAAAATTTTGAGGCACTGAGTTTGATGAATTCATTAGTTTCAAATGTTTCTTAAGACAAAAAAAAAAAACAGCAGAAATAATGTGGTAGACTTTCTCTTTTTTAAGTCAGCTAATTTCAGAACTGATGGTAAAGATACTAATATATGAAGGAATTAAAGCAAGACATCTTACGACATGACTACAACTTGCATATCATACCCAGAAAGAAGCTATCATAGGCAATTTGAATAGTTGTTAAGAACAAAGACTCAAGAATTAGACTTTTTTTCCCTAAACTTATTAATAATCCTGGCAATACTATTACAAGGAACAGCTTTTGTTCATTTGTACCGTTTTAACTAGGGATGAATTTCTAGATAAGGGATTGCAGAGCCAATGGGATAGTACATATAGAAATATAATTGCTGTTGCCAAATTCCCTTCTGAAGGGATTGCACCCCTTTTGACTCACGCCAAAAGTGAATGGATGTGCTGTTTTCTCATACATCCAGTACTACTCGGGAAATCCCATGGACAGAGGAGCCTGATGGATTACAGTTCATGGGGTTGCAAAAAGAGTCAGACACGACTCAGTGACTAAGCAGCAGCAGTAATTATAAGACACAATGACAAGTCTCTCCTCTATGTCTGCATCTACATTGCTGCCCTGCAAATAGGTTCATTAGTACCATCTTTCTAGATTCCATATCAGAAGAAGGAGAGGGTGGGACAAATTGAGAGAATAGCATAGAAACACTTATATTACCATATGTAAAATAGATAGCAAGTGGGAATTTGCTATATGACACAAGGAGCTCAACCCAGTACTCTGTGACAATCTAGAGGGGTGGGATGGGGTGAGAGATGGGAGTGGGGTTCAGGAGGGAGGGCACATATGTATACCTGTGGCTGATTCTTGTTGATATATGGAAGAGGTCAATGCAATATTGTAAAGCAATTATTCTCCAATTTAAAAAAAGTTAAAAAAACAAAACCACTGTTAGTTTGAAAAGTGAGAAAAATGGAGTCTCTTAGGTGGATATATTTCTTTATGAATATGATTATTTTATTTTTAAAAGTAAAAATGAATCTAAGTTACCTTTCTTACTGCTTCTGCATTTCAACCTAAAAGTTTAAGTAATAACATATTTGGAGATATTAATACAAAACACACAATGAATAATAAAGTTTTAGAAAAAAGTATTAATAAAACCCTTTGTTTTAATATTTTTAAAATAGTAAATAGCATTCCTCAAAATTTTAAGTCATTTAAACCCTGGACAAATTGTATAAAAATGTGATACATTTGCCTAAAGGCACACTGATGTTTATATTTTACAGGCAAGAATACTGGAGTGGGTTGGCATTTCCTTCTCCAGGAGATCTTCCTGACCCAGGGTTCCAACCTGTGTCTCCAGTATTGTAGGCAGACGCTTTACCGTCTGAGCCACCAGGGAAGTTCATATTCTACTTAAATATAAAAATTTACTGAGAAACCTGAGAAAACTAATTTTGAAAAAACTTCTTTCAGTGTTTTAAAAGTTTAAGATTTGTAAAGTATCTTGCTATTTCAAGTAAAGTGTAAGTTTGATCTCAGTGGTCATTCATCCACTTGGAATACTTTTCCAAGAAGATTTTGCAATCACCAAGCAGATCCGACCAGTCCATTCTAAAGGAGATCAATCCTGGGTGTTCATTGGAAGGACTGATGCTAAAGCTGAAACTCCAATACCTTGGCCACCTCATGCGACGAGTTGACTCACTGGAAAAGACTGATGCTGGGAAGGATTGGGGATGGGAGGAGAAGGGGACTACAGAGAATGAGATGGCTAGATGGCATCACCAACTTGATGGACATGAGTTTGAGTGAACTCCGGGAGTTGGTGATTGACAGGGAGGCCTGGCATGCTGTGATTCATGGGGTCGGAAAGAGTCAGTCAGGACTGAGCGACTGAACTGAACTGAACTGAAGAAAGAACATATGAAGTGCTATTTTTGATTAGCAATGGCAGAGATCAATCCTGGGTGTTCATTGGAAGGACTGATGCTAAAGCTGAAACTCCAATACTTTGGCCACCTCATGCGACGAGTTGACTCACTGGAAAAGACTCTGATGCTAGGAGGGATTGAGGGTGGGAGGAGACGGGGACGACAGAGAATGAGATGGCTGGATGGCATCACCAACTCGATAGACGTGAGTTTGAGTGAACTCCAGGAGTTGGTGCTGGACAGGGAGGCCTGGAGTGCTGTGATTCATGGGGTCGCTAAGAGTCGGACACGACTGAGCGACTGAACTGAACTGATGGATGTTGATAAAATTTTGTTCAAGTAATTTCAATTTTCCCAGGAATACTGCTGCTGCTACTGCTGCTAAGTCGCTTCAGTCACGTCCGACTCTGTGCGACCCCATAGACAGCAGCCCACCAGGCGCCCCCGTCCCTGGGATTCTCCAGGGAAGAACACTGGAGTGGGTTGCCATTTCCTTCTCCAATGAGTGAAAGTGAAAAGTGAAAGTGAAGTCGCTCAGTCACGTCTGACTCTTAGCGACCCCGTGGACTGCAGCCTACCAGGCTCCTCCATCCATGGGATTTTCTAGGCAAGAGTACTGGAGTGGGTTGCCATTGCCTTCTCCGTGCAAGGAATACATTGCCAATCAAATTATTTGCTTGTCAAAAAAGTGCCAGTTATTGAGAAAATAGCTAATGTGCACCTGCATGCCCGCATGCGTGGAGTCGCTTAGTCATGTCGGACTCTTTGCGACCCCATGGACACCATGCTCCTCCGTCCATGGGATTTTGTAGGCAAGAGTACTGGAGTGGGTTGCCATTTAAGTTTCTATTATCCAGGAAGTAAAATTTTTTTAAAATAAACTCTTCTCTAAAGAAATCCAGTTTATTTTAGGAAGTAAATCAAGAGTTAATATTAAAAGAGAAGACGTTTGCCCAACCTTGCCTAAAATCCACTTTTAATAAAGTATATACTCAGTTACAACTGTGGTTTCCCAGACTCTTAAAATTAGCAACAAGGCATGTGATATAGTTTCTCACAATGCATCTAATAAATGGCGCTATACTTTTGAAAAACAAAAACAGAATAAAAGTATTTTAAAAGACCACTTATTATTTTCACTTGCAAAAAACAAAGACCTCTGACTTTTTTTTTTTTTTAGTGTTATGCAAAAACAACGCTTCTTTATTTTTGGCTGGGTTGGAGGTGGGCGGGATGTCCAAACACTTAACTATGTTTCTTTTATTTCTTTTCTCTATGGTACCTCCAGGCAAAGATAGGCAAAGTATAGAAAAGGCCATGAATCTCATATCTGCTTAATGTTGTTTTGTGTGAACAGTGCTGGAGAAACACTTGAAATAAGAGATGATTCTATCTGTTGAGTTGTGAAATTAGTTGTACATTAAATTGCTCTAGGAGATTCTATTCAGCAACAATATTCAGGGCTTGATTTGTTAACAAAGTCAGGCTTTATTCAGTTAGACTTGCTGTAGGAAAGTTTGGAATGTTAAAGGTAAGTCAACATCTTAATAGAAATACAAACATATCTCATTTTATTATGCTTTACAGATTTTATACTTTTTAGAAATTGAAGGTTTGAAGGACCCCCTGAGCTATCAGCTAATGTTTAACTGTTTTGCAACAAAGTACTTTTAACTAAGGTATGTGTATTTTTAAAGACATAATGTTATTTCACACTTAATGGAGTTCAGTAGAGTATAAACAGAACTTTTATATGGAATAGGAAACCAAAAAAATTATTGTGACTTATTTTACTTTGATATTCACCGTATTGTAGTGATCTGAAATTGAAGCTGTGGTATCTCCGAGGTATGCCTACTCTAGAAGTTATCCCAGAAGCACTGAAGGTTCTTGAGTTTCATATTTATTACTATCAGTTAAATGAAACTGCATATTCCTCCAAATACCATATGTCTTTCTCCCACCACTACTATCTGCTTCTTTACTGCTTTCCTTGACCATATTATGTATTTCTCACTGGGAAAATATCTCATGTGGTGTGTATTATGGAATTAATACTGCCTTTAATCTGAATTTACAATAACAAGGTGGTTTCTCTCCTGGCGGTTGGCAAACTTTCTAGAAAAGGTCACTTAGTACATATTTTGAATTTGTGTGTACATGGTTTGTCTCAGGGACTTTACCTCTGCCATTATAGCTTGACAGCAACCAGAGATGAGATGCAATCAAGTGGGTGTGGCTATATTCCAGTACAACTTCATTGACAAAAGTTGGGCTGAAGGCCAAATTTAACCCAGGGACCTAACTCTAACACCTAAGTAGAAAATCAATTCCAAATCTTCCTGAAAGAATTAGTAATTTTAAATTAAGACCTTTATAATGTTGTGGAGTAAAAGGATCTGGAAATTTCTCACTATCATGCATTGCCATCCAATGCCTTAGATCTTGTTGAGGAGAATTTTATATTTGAAGGAAGCTGTGCAACATTTGGCAACTGCATTTGGGCAGATGCTGCTAGTCAGCTACTCACTGACCATTCCACCCTCTTTCCTTATGACAAAATCCAGATTTGTATAAGGTATGGCTACACACCTCACTAAAATCTTGAATTTCTCATACCTCTTGCTTAAATGTCAATAGCATGTGACATCCTCTAGCAAATGATATTGCAATGAAGTCTACTTGGTCCAGTTTCCAAAACACTGTTGTCTTTAAGATAAAAATAGTAAGAGTCAGCTTTTATCCTTGGCTCTTCCTTCTTCTTACTTGGAGAGCAATTCTGATATTTCTCAAGAATATTGCAACCAGGAGGATAAAGTTGCAAAAAACTGATAGCTGAAAGAAGATTGGGCCGTGGGCTTCCTTAAGAAGGCATAAGTACCGTGGTTTGCTTGAATATAGATTCTTGGTAAAGAGTGAAATAAAATTCATTTGATTATGTCACTATAGCCAAGTTTCTGATACATATAGTTCAACTCATTATTAACTGGTATCTGGTATCATGAGCTTTAAAACATCAACTCTATTTGTATGAGTCACATGATACAAAATTCAATTTTATACCAGAGTCTAATTTCATTGATTTCTCATGTCTGTTTCTATCTCTATTTTAATAGTTTCTTCTTAAAGATAGTTCTATTTCAGAAAAGCATTTAGACAGGGAATTGAAAAAATCTAAGAAACACTTTCTCTGTGCTAAGACAATCTTAGTTTGCAGGTTTGTTCAGGTTAAATACTTTTGCCTGCAGTATTCTCAGCAGGCATTGCTGACCCTAAACTAGCGTATGAAAGAGTGGGAGGATGAAGTGGAAACTGAAAGAGCTTTTAAAAATCAATATAATGCTAGGTTGTATAAGATGCTGAAATATAAGAAATTGCTCTTAAAGAAACAGCTGGAGAGCTGGGTTAGAGTGCATTAGGTCAAGTTTTCTTTATGAACTGAACTAGGAGGAGTTGACCGTGGAGGCGTCACATAGCTGGGAAAGAAATCTACAGAGCAGATAATAACCTGCTAAATAAAGATTGTGTCATGACAGAAACCAAGCAGTCTTCCAGGAGGGCAAAGGTTGTCCATGGGATTTCTTGAGATTTTCTTTTGAGACCCCTAGAACCTAGTGCAGAAACATTTATTTCCTAAAATGTCCCCACAAGGAATGTGATTAATTCTCTTGATATTTAAAAATAAAGTTTCTTTTAATGCCTTGGTCTTCTACACATGAAACTGGGAGTGTTAGAAATAAAAATTAGCCTTTCAGAAAAATCTCCGTAATGATTTTTCTTGCAATACCCATTCTAACTCTTATGATAGCCAACATCTCCTAATACCCATTCTAACTCTGTATTTTGATATTTGGAAGTATTTATAAAAGAAAGAGGTTCATAAAATATTTGAGCACTTTTTGGCATGAATAAAATTTTTAAGAGAAATTATAGGTAAATTCCAAAATAGACTATAATGTATGAAACATTCTGACACTTTCCAATACTTTTCTATGGAAATAATTTTGAAACTTTGTTGCATGAAGAAAAGTGTGTGGATTTTCCTGGTCTAGAATTGTTCTTTTGTTTCTCATGTTGAGTTTATTCTCTATGGTCTAGGCTGTTATAGAATGCAAAATGATTTTTTTCTGAGGTCTTATTAACTAAGTATTAATCTAATCCATGTTTACCCAAGACTTAATCTTTAATTAATGAATTTTCATTTGCTCATTTCGGAAATTGTAGATTTCTCCAAACCTGAACATACTATCTGTAGATAGTTCATGGGAATTAATATTATTCTAATGTGGCTGCTGCTGCTGCTGCTAAGTCACTTCAGTCATGTCCGACTCTGTGTGACCCCATAGACGGAAGCCCAACAGGCTCCCCCGTCCCTGGGATTCTCCAGGCAAGAACACTGGAGTGGGTTGCCATTTCCTTCTCCAATGTGTGAAAGTGAAAAGTAAAAGTGAAGTCGCTCAGTCATGTATGACCCTCAGCGACCCCACGGACTTCAGCCTACCAGGCTCCTCCATCCAGGCAGGTGTGTTCTTATCACACTATGAACATGAAGAAGATTAGAGGTTGAAAGCCCTTTGACTTCTCCTACAAAACCAGTATAAAAAGTAATTCCAGTGCCCAATCACCAAAGTACTTCCTTTGTTTTGCTATTAATTATTTCACAATAGCAATCACTAGGGATATTTATAGTATTGGGTATATTCCTACCTGATTAAATGTGGCTTGAATTTGAGTGAACTTCAGGAGTTGGTGATGGACAGGGAGGCCTGGCATGCTGTGATTCATGGGGTCACAAAGAGTCAGACATGACTGAGCGACTGAACTGAACTGAACTGAACAAAGACATTACAAACCTTAGCTTTGGTTATGCCATGGTGCAGAAAATAAACCTTACAGTTAAACCAAATGAAAGTCTGTGCCTGTATCACTGCTGACTTGGATCCTGACCATAATATCTAGAGGATGGAAGGATCTGGGTAACTTCTCAGAGATAATGGGAATACTGCAGCTGTCCATTTGCTATTTGAAGACAGGGAATGATGGGCCTTGGAAGAGGATGGTTGGTTGCCTTGCTTGGGACATATACTTTAATTACCTAGTTATATGCTCCTCTGTAAGCTGTGGACGTGTCCCAGGCTACTTTGAGTTAGAAAGAATATTATTTTCTGCATGAACCACATTTTCAGGTTGTCCTAGAATCTATAAACATCCCCATCCTAGCATTTAGACAGTGGTATCTTCAGGCTAGGCTCTGTCTCTTCGAAACATCAGGTTCAGCCCATCAAAGAATTCAAATATGAGCCCAATATGGCATCTCCAGGTCCTAATTATTGAAGCACAGTTGACTGACTACCAGCAATTAAATCTAGAGACCAGAAATTCATGTTCCAGCATGTGTGAGAAGAAACTTCCAGATCCTATTGTTAAGTATTTAACTTAGTGCTAGATTGTGAAGAAGTTTGAGACAGAGTATCTGCCCCAGGTTCATTTCTTCTCTGCTATTTTTAGCTTGCTTGTGTCATGATTGGTCCTTGGAGTAGGGAATCACATTGAGAGATTATACTTAAATGCATTCATTCCAGGGACCACCTTCTGATCAGTAGACTGAACTGTGGCTTCAAAAATGGGAGGATAGTGAATTACCCAGGGCTTCCTAGGTGGCCTAGTGGTGAAGAATCTGTCTGACAATGCAGGAGATGCAGGAGATACAGGTTCCATCCCTTGGTCTGGAAGATCTCCTGGAGGAGGAAATGGCAACCCACTTCATATTCTTGCCTGGGAAATCCCATGGACACAGGAGCCTGGTGAGCTAGAGCCCTTGGGGCCTCTAAGAGTTGGACACAAATGACCAACTGCTCACAGTGAATTCCCAGGTGCTCTAGTGCTTAGGACTCCACACTTCCACTGTAGAGGGCACAGGTTCAATCCCTGCTTGGGGAACTAAGATCCTGCATGCTGCATGGGGTAGCCAAAAAAAATTTTTTTAAATAAGGGCTTTTGAAAACAACAAAGGGATCTATAGACATCCCTATATATAGCACAGGGATCTGTGTTCACTATCCTGTGATAAACCGTAATGGAAAAAAACATGAAAAAGAATTGTACATATATGTACAACTGAATCACTTTGCTGTACAACAGAAATTAACATAACATTGTAAATCAACTATATGTCAATAAAAATGTTTTAAAAAATAAAATAGGAGACTTAAAAATAATATTTTATTTTATTTCACTATCTGTATTTGTACAACTTCTAGACTGCAGTAAAAATGATGGCATGCAATAAAACAGGAAATAAGGAAAGTCCCATTTCAATATGGAGAATTTTTTTGACACTACTTTTTATATAATTTAATTCTTATATCATGGTCATATTGCTATTCAAATTATATCCACTCCTGTTCTCAATTACTGTTTAACAATCTATAAATGTCTTCCAAATAATTTTGGTACAAAACATTTCAAGAAAATTAATTAAACATTTCAAGACTTTTAATTTCACAAAGTGGAACTGTTTTCTGTGTCTAGACTTTTACATAAATTCTTCTCGTTTTTATTTAATGAAGAAGAGACATCCCGTTTTCAAGTCACAGTTCTTTTCTTTGCCTCTTCTTTGATGTGGATTAAGTCATTTAACCTTCTATGTGTTTGGTTCTTCATATCTAATATGAGGTTAATCATTTTGACCTTTTGCACTGGGGTTTTGTTCTGCTGTGAAGAAAAACATTAATGTCTGCAAAACATCCTGGGATCTATGGATGAGAGTCTAGAGATGGAAGGAATTATTCTATATCAGAGAGGAAAACATAAATACGCTTGAGTAAATTCATTTCACATGTGTGTTCTGCTTCAGTGAAGGTGAACGGAGAGTGTTTACTGGGTGGGATGCTGTTTCCAGGCATGTTCTGACTCAGAAGCAGTAATATTGGGAGTATTGCTATTCAAAACACATAGAAACTCACTGCCCTGATCAATTTGCCTCTTTATTTATTCATAGCTGAATCCCACTTTTTCAATGATTGTGCCAAGCATTCTTGTTGGCAGGTAGGGAAGTAAAGATTGCTTAATTTGTGCTGTTTAAATGAACCTAAGGAAAAAATTAAATCCCACATATTTCATAAAACTATTTAAACAAGTTTACCTCAGTAAGCCTTATTTTGTTTATTGGTGAGAGAGAATAAAATGCACTGTGAAAGTTGAAGAAGATACCTAAGTAACTGTTGATACTTTTCTTGACCTCTGCATTAGTCTTTTATGGCCCTGCTTTTAACCTGGACAAAGACCAAGTTAGGTAGCTGCCATTCAAGACCATGAAGAATGTGTCTCTACCATGTCTCTTAAATTCCTTTTACAAATAAGAGATATGAACCAGATGTCCTTGTTTTCCTCTAGAAAATATTAGACATCTTGTCTTTTACCCTTTTATCTGATTGAGTTCTATTTTGGATAATATTAACAACCCTATGCTGAGATTTTTATGTAGGAGACTAAAAATTTAGACAAAATTATTATGTTTACAGTGCTTTATTTAAAATGTGTCTGGTGGAGGAGCATGGGAAGATGGCAGAGGAATAGGACAGGGCGACCACTTTCTCCCCCACAAAATCAGCAAAAGAACATTTGAACGCTGAGTAAATCCCACAAAACAACTTCTGAATACCGACAGAGGACATCAGGCACTCGGAAAAGCAGCCCATAATCTTCGAAAGGAGGTAGGAAACAGTATAAAAGATAAAAAGAGAGACAAAAGAGGGAGGGACGGAGCTCCGTCCCTGGAAGGGAGGCTTTGAAAAAAAAAAAAAAGTTTCCAAACACCTGGAAACATTGGCGAGTGGAACCTCAGAGGGCCACATAATTGGGAGACAAAAGATATAAATAATTAAAACTCATAGACTAAGTGCCCAGAGGAAACTCTCAGTGGAGAACCAGCACAGACGCCTGCACCCTCCACTAGCAGGCGGGGGCTGGGCAGGGAGGCGAGGGCGACGGGCTTAGAGGGAGAACCGGGCTTGAACGCCCCAGGGCAAACTGAGGGTGCGAACTTAAAATAGCAAAGCAGAAGCTGCAGCTAAAAGGCAAAAAGGCTAGGAAAAGCCTGCGAAAAGCCCCAACCCAAGACTCTGCCAGCCCCACTCACAGAACAAAGCACTGAGCAGAGCGAGCTGGCAGCAGGCGCCCCAGGCCCCAGCCCCCGCTGACACAGGCAGGGAGGGCAGCCAGCGCCAGAAGGGGCAGCCACGGCCCCAGAGAGGCTTTCCATACCAAGCTGCAGGCAAGCTTCCTTGCTAACCAAGACTTCTCAGGTTCGGGCCGGTCGATATCCGCCTAAGAAGGTGCGCCGGTTGTACACCCAGAAAACCAAGCGGCAGGGACTGGGAAGGTGATAAGTCACAGCTACCGCACTCGCCAAATGCCTGGTCACATGAGCTTCTCAGACCAGGGAAGGCACAAAACGCAGGCCCAGCCAAGTTTGCGCCTTTGTGAAGTAACTGAGGACCTGAACCTGAGCCGCTCAGACCTGGGAAGTGCATGCAACCCAGCGCCGGCCACGGACAGCTCCTGGCAGAGCAACCTAGAGCCTAAGCAGCATAAACAGGGAAAGCACACACACCTCGAGTGGGAGCATTCCCAGTGTAGCCGAGACACTGCAAGCACTCCCCACAGACGCCAGGGATATTTGTTAGCTGCGTTCCTCCCTCCCCACAGCAGGACTGAACAGGTCAGCCTGGAAAAAAAAAAAAGTGTCCACCACCGCATCCTGGTGTCAGAATGGGAATTAGACACTGGGAGACCAGAAAACAGAAGAGCTTTTTCAACAGAAGGAACTGCCTTGGAAGTAACAGAGGGAGGAGCCTTGAGCCTACTGCAAGAATAAGACTGAAAACCAGAGGCAGAGGCTTAAGGCCAAACCCTGAGAACACCAGAGATCTCCTGTTCCAGAGAACATTAATTGATAAGTACTCATCAAAGGCCTCCATCAGTTCAGTTCAGTTCAGTTCAGTCGCTCAGTCGTGTCCGACTCTCCGCGACCCCATGAATCACAGCACGCCAGGCCTCCCTGTCCATCACCAACTCCCGGAGTTCACTCAAACTCATGTCCACAGAGTCGGTGATGCCATCCAGCCATCTCATTCTCCGTCGTCCCCTTCTCCTCCCGCCCCCAACCTTTCCCAGCATCAGAGTCTTTTCCAGTGAGTCAACTCGTCGCATGAGGTGGCCAAAATATTGCAGTTTCAGCTTTAGCATCAGTCCCTCCAATGAACATCCAGGATTGATCTCCTCTAGAATGGACTGGTTGGATCTCCTTGCAGTATAAGGGACCCTCAAGAGTCTTCTCCAACACCACAGTTCAAAAGCATCGATTCTTCGGCGGTCAGCCTTCTTCACAGTCCAACTCTCACATCCATACATGACCACAGGAAAAACCATTGCCTTGACTAGACGGACCTTGGTTGGCAAAGTAATGTCTCTGCTTTTTAATATATTATCAAGGTTGGTCATAACTTTCCTTCCAAGGAGCAAGCGTCTTTTAATTTCATGGCTGCAATCAGCATCTGCAGTGATTTTGGAGCCCAAAAAAACAAAGTCTGACACTGTTTCCACTGTTTTTCCATCTATTTCACATGAAGTGATGGGACCAGATGCCATGATCTTTGTTTTCTGAATGTTGAGCTTCAAGCCAACCTTTTCACTCTCCTCTTTCACTTTCATCAAGAGGCTTTTGAGTTCCTCTTCACTTTCTGCCATAAGGGTAGTGTCATCTGCAAATCTGAGGTTATTGATATTTCTCCCGGCAATCTTGATTCCAGCTTGTGCTTCTTCCAGCCCAGCGTTCCTCATGATGTACTCTGCACATAAGTTAAATAAGCAAGGTGACAATATACAACCTTGACGTACACCTTTTCCTATTTGGAACCAGTCTGTTGTTCCATGTCCAGTTCTAACAGTTGCTTCCTGACCTGCATACAGGTTTCTCAAGAGGCAGGTCAGGTGGTCTGGGATTCCCATCTCTTTCAGAATGTTCCACAGTTTATTGTGATCGACACAGTCAAAGGCTTTGGCATAGTCAATAAAGCAGAAATAGATGTTTTTCTGAAACTCTCTTGCTTTCTCCATGATCCAGCGGATGTTGGCAATTTGATCTCTGGTGCCTCTGCCTTTTCTAAAACCTGCTTGAACATCTGGGAGTTCACGGTTTATATACTGCTGAAGCCTGGCTTGGAGAATTTTGAGCATGACTTTACTAGCGTGTGAGATGAGTGCAATTGTGCGGTATTTTGAGCATTCTTTGGCATTGCCTTTCTTTGGGATTGGAATGAAGACTGACCTCTTCCAGTCCTGTGGCCACTGCTGAGTTTTCCAAATCTGCTGGCATATTGAGTGCAGCACTTTCACAGCATCATCTTTCAAGACTTGAAATAGCTCAACTGGAATTCCATCACCTCCACTAGCTTTGTTCGTAGTGATGCTTTCTAAGGCCCACTTGACTTCACATTCCAAGATGTCTGGCTCTAGGTCAGTGATCACGTTATCGTGCCTATCTTGGTCGTGAAGATCTTTTTTGTACAGTTCTTCTGTGTATTCCTGCCACCTCTTCTTAATATCTTCTGCTTCTGTTAGGTCCATACAATTTCTGTCCTTTATAGAGCCCATCTTTGCATGAAATGTTCCCTTGGAATCTCTAATTTTCTTGAAGAGCTCTCTTGTTTTTCCTATTCTGTTGTTTTCCTCTATTTCTTTGCATTGATCACTGAGGAAGGCTTTCTTATCTCTCCTTGCTATTCTTTGGAACTCTGCATTCAGATGCTTATATCTTTCCTTTTCTCCTTTGCTTTTCGCCTCTCTTCTTTTCACAGCTATTTGTAAGGCCTCCTCAGACAGCCATTTCGCTCTTTTGCATTTCTTTTCCATGGGGATGGTCTTGGTCCCTGTCTCCTGTACAATGTCACGAACCTCCGTCCAGAGTTCATCAGGCACTCTATCAATCAGATCTAGTCCCTTAAATCTATTTCTCACTTCCACTGTATAATCATAAGGGATTTGATTGAGGTCATATCTGAATGGTCTAGTGGTTTTCCCTACTTTCTTCAATTTAAGTCTGAACTTCGCAATAAGGAGTTCATGATCTGAGCCACAGTCAGCTCCTGGTCTTGTTTTCGCTAACTGTATACAGCTTCTCCATCTTTGGTTGCAAAGAATATAATCAATCTGATTTCGGTGTTGACCATCTGGTGATGTCCATGTGTAGAGTCTTCTCTTGTGTTGTTGGAAGAGGGTGTTTGCTATGACCAGTGCATTCTCTTGACAAAACTCTATTAGCCTTTGCCCTGCTTCATTCCGTGCTCCAAGGCCAAATTTGCCAGTTACTCCAGGTGTTTCTTGACTTCCTACTTTTGCATTCCAATCCCCTATAATGAAAAGGACATCTTTTTTGGGTGTTAGTTCTAAAAGGTCTTGTAGGTCTTCATAGAACCGATTAACTTCGGCTTCTTCAGCATTACTGGTTGGGGCATAGGCCTGGATTACTGTAATATTGAATGGTTTGCCTTGGAAACGAACAGAAATCATCCTGTCATTTTTAAGATTGCATCCAAGTACTGCATTTCGGACTCTTTTGTTGACCATGATGGCTACTCCATTTCTTCTAAGGGATTCCTGCCCACAGTAGTAGATATAATGGTCGTCTGAGTTAAATTCACCCATTCCAGTCCATTTTAATTCACTGATTCCTAGAATGTCAACGTTTACTCTTGCCATCTCCTGTTTGACCACTTCCAATTTGCCTTGATTCATGGACCTAACATTCCAGGTTCCTATGCAATACTGCTCTTTACAGCACCGGACCTTGCTTCTATCACTGGTCACATCCACAACTGGGTACTGGTTTTGCTTTTGCTCCATCCCTTTACTCCTTCTATAGTTATTTCTCCACTGAGCTCCAGTAGCATACTGGGCACCTACTGACCTGGGGAATTCCTCATTCAGTATCCTATCATTTTGCCCTTTGTTACTGTTCATGGGGTTCTCAAGGCAAGTATACTGAAGTGGTTTGCCATTCCCTTCTCCAGTGGACCACATTCGGCTGTGGTCCATGTGATCAGATTGGCTAGTTTCCTGTGATTATGATATCAGTCTGTCCGCCCTCTGGTGCCCCCTAGCAATACCTACCGTCTTATTTGGGTTTCTCTTACCTTGGTCGTGGAAAATCTCTTCACAGCCGCTCCAGCAAAATGCAGCCGCTGTACCTTACCTTGGGTGAGGGGTATCTCCTCGAGGCCGCCCCTCCTGACCTTGAACGCGGAGTAGCTCCTCTCGGCCCTCCTGCGCCCGCGCAGCCACCGCCTGTTTGACGTGGGGTAGCTCCTCTCGGCCGCCGGCCCTGGCCTCAGGCGTGGGGTAGCTCCTCACGGCCGCACCTCTTTGCGTGGTTTGTTGCGCCGGGGCCGGCGTCTCTCGCGTCGCGTCTGCGCCGCCGGGGCCGGCGTCTCTCGCGTCGCGTCTGCGCCACCGGGGCCGGCGTCTCTCTGAAACCAGGCACCACCCAAGGGTCAACAAGTTTCAGTGAAAGACATACTACGCAAGCTATCCAGCAACACAGGAGAATAGCACTAAGCTTCAATATACAGGCTGCCCAAAGCCACTCCAAACCCACTGACATCTCAAACTCACTACGGGACACTTCATTGCACTCCAGAGAGAAGAAACCCAGCTCCACCCACCGGAACATCGACACAAGCTTCCCTAACCAGGGAACCTTGACAAGTCACCCATCCAACCCCACACACAACGAGGTAACTACATAATAAATAGAACTCCACAAACTGCCAGAAGACAGAAAGGCCACCCCAAACACAGCAATATAAGGAAGATGAAGAGGCAGAGAAATACCCAGCAAATAAAGGAACAGGATGAATGTCCACCAACACAAACAAAAGAGGAAGATAAAGGGAACCTACCCAATAAAGAATTTCAAATTTTAATTATGAAAATGATTCAAAATCTGGAAAGCAAAATGGAGTTACGGATAAATAAATGGGAGAAAAGGATTGAGAAGATGCAAAAAATGTTTAATAAGGAATTAGAGGAAATAAAAAAGTCAATATATAATGAATAATGCAATAGATGAGATCAGAAACACTCTGGAGGGAACAAACAGTAGAATAACAGAGGCAGAAGACAGAATAAGCGAGCTAGAAGATAGAATTGTAGAAATAAATGAAACAGAGACGGAAAAAGAAAAAAGAATTTTAAAAAATGAGGACAATATTAGAGACAAATGGACAATATTAAATGCCCCAACATTCGAATCATGGAGTCCCAGAAGAAGAAGACAAAAAGAAAGACCATGAGAGAATACTTGAGAATATAATAGTTGAAAATTTCCCTAAAATGGGGAAGGAAATAATCACCCAAGTCCAAGAAACCCAGAGAGTCCCTAACAGGATAAACCCAAGGTGAAATACTCCAAGGCACATATTAATCAAATTAACAAAGATCAAACACAAAGAACAAATATTAAAAGCAGCAAGGGAAAAACAGCAAATAACACACAAGGGGATCCCCATAAGGATAACAGCTGATCTTTCAGCAGAAACTCTTCAGGCCAGGGGGGAATGGCAAGACATACTTGAAGTGATGAAAGAAAGTAACCTACAGCCCAGATTACTATAAGCAGCAAGGATCTCATTCAAATATGAAGGAGAAATCAAAAGCTTTACAGACAAGCAAAAGCTGAGAGAATTCAGCATCACCAAACCAGCTCTCCAACAAATACTAAAGGATCTTCTCTAGACTGGAAACACAGAAAAGGTATATAAACTCGAACCCAAAACAATAAAGAAAATGGCAACGGGATCATACTTATCAATAATCATCTTAAACGTAAATGGGTTGAATGCCTCAACCAAAAGACAAAGGCTGGCTGAATGGATACAAAAACAAGACCCCCGTAAATGTTGTCTACAAGAGACCCACCTCAAAATGAGGGACACATACCGACTGAAAGTGAAGGGCTAGAAAAAGATATTCCAAGCAAACAGAGACCAAAAGAAAGCAGGAGTAGCAATACTCATATCAGATAAAATAGACTTTAAAACAAAGGCTGTGAAAAGAGACAAAGAACTGGGGCGAATTCATGTCAATGTATGGCAAAACCAACCAATATAATATTGCAAAATAAAAAAAATAAATTAATAAAAAATAAAGAAAAGAGACGAAGAAGGAAACTACATAATGATCAAAGGATCAATCCAAGAAGAAGATATAAAAATTATAAATATTTATGCACCCAACATAGGAGCACCGCAATATGTAAGACAATTACTAACAAGTATGAAAGGGGAAATTAACAATAACACAATAATAGTGGGAGACTTTAATACCCCACTCAACCTATGGATAGATCAACTAAACAGAAAATTAACAAGGAAACACAAACTTTAAATGATACAATAGACCAGTTAGACCTAATAGATCTCTATAGGACAAATCACGCCAAAACAATGAATTTCACCTTTTTCTCAAGTGCACACAGAACCTTTTCCAGGATACATCACATCCTGGGCCATAAATCTAGCCTTGGTAAATTCAAAAAAATTGAAATCATTCCAAGCATCTTTTCTGACTACAATGCAGTAAGATTAGATCTCAATTACAGGAGAAAAACTATTAAAAATGCCAACATATGGAGGCTGAACAACACGCTGCTGAATAATGAACAAATCATAGAAGAAATCAAAAGAGAAATCAAAATATGCATAGAAATGAATGAAAATGAAAACACAACAACCCAAAACCTCTGGGACACTGTAAAAGCAGTGCTAAGGGGAAGTTCATAGCAATACAGGCACACCTCAAGAAAGAAGAAAAAAGTCAACTAAATAACCTAACTCTACATCTAAAGAAACTAGAAAAGGAAGAAATGTAGAACCCTAGGGTCAGTAGAAGCAAAGAAATCATAAAAATTAGGGCAGAGATAAATGCAAAAGAAACAAAAGAGACCATAGCAAAAATCAACAAAGCCAAAAGCTGGTTCTTTGAGAAGGTAAATAAAATTGACAAACCGCTAGCCAGACTCATCAAGAAACAAAGGGAGAAGAACCAAATCAATAAAATTAGAAATGAAAATGGAGAGATCACAACTGACAACACAGAAATACAAAGGATTATTAGAGAATACTATCAGCAATTATATGGCAATAAAATGAATAACTTGGAAGAAATGGACAAATTCCTAGAAAAGTACACCTTTCCAAAACTGAACCAGGAAGAAATAGAAAATCTGAACAGACCCATCACAAGCACGGAACTAGAGGCTGTAATCAGAAATCTTCCAGCAAACAAAAGCCCAGGTCCAGATGTCTTCACAGCTGAATTCCACCAAGAATTTAGAGAAGAGCTAACACCTATTCACTCAAACACTTCCAGAAAATTGCTGAGGAAGGGAAACTTCCAAACGCATTCTATGAGGCCACCATCACCCTACTCCCAAAACCTGGTAAAGATCCCACAAAAAAAGAAAACTACAGGCCAATATCACTGATGAACATAGATGCAAAAATCCTTAACAAAATTCTAGCAATCAGAATCCAACAACACATTAAGAAGATCATACATCATGACCAAGTGGGCTTTTACCGAGGAATGCAAGGATTCTTCAATACCTGCAAATCAATCAACGTAATACACCACATTAACAAACTGAAAAATAAAAATCATATAATTATCTCAATAGATGCAGAGAAAGCCTTCAACAAAACACAACATCCGTTTATGATAAAAACCCTCCAGAAAGTGGGAATAGAAGGGACATATCTCAACATAATAAAAGCTATATATGACAAGCCCACAGCAAACATTATCCTCAATGGTGAAAAATTGAAAGCATTTCCCCTAAAGTCAGAAACAAGACAACGTGCCCACTCTCACCACTACTATTCAACATAGTTCTGGAAGTTTTGGCTATAGCAAACAGAGCAGAAAAAGACATAAAAGGAATACAAATTGGAAAAGAAGAAGTAAAACTTTCACTGTTCGCTGATGACATGATCCTCTACACAGAAAACCCTAAAGACTCTACCAGAAAACTACTAGAGCTAATCAATGAATACAGTAAAGTTGCAGGATATAAAATCAACACACAGAAATCCCTTGCATTCCTATACACTAATAATGAGAAAATAGAAGGAGAAATTAAGGAAACTATTCCATTCACTCTTGCAACGAAACGAATTAAATACTTAGGAATATATCTATCTAAGGAAACAAAAGGCTTGTACATAGAAAACTATAAAACACTAGTGAAAATAATCAAGAGAAACCTGTATGCAGGTCAGGAAGCAACAGTTAGAACTGGACATGGAACAACAGACTGGTTCCAAATAGGAAAAGGTGTACGTCAAGGTTGTATATTGTCACCTTGCTTATTTAACTTATATGCAGAGTACATCATGAGGAACGCTGGGCTGGAAGAAGCACAAGCTGGAATCAAGATTGCTGGGAGAAATATCAATAACCTCAGATATGCAGATGACACTACCCTTATGGCAGAAAGTGAAGAGGAACTCAAAAGCCTCTTGCTGAAAGTGAAAGAGGAGAGTGAAAAGGTAGGCTTGAAGCTCAACATTCAGAAAACAAAGATTATGGCATCTGGTCCCATCACTTCATGGGAAATAGATGGAAAAACAGTGGAAAGTAATCAAAGAGGACACTAATAGATGGAGAAATATATCGTGGATTGGAAGAATAAATATTGTAAAAATGAGTATACTACTCAAAGTAATTCATACATTCAATGCAATCCCTATCAAGCTACCAATGATATTTTTCACAGAACTAGAACAAATAATCTCACACTTTGTATGGAAATAAAAAATACCTCGAATAGCCAAATCAATGTTGAAGAAGGAGAATGGAACTGGAGGAATTAACCTGCCGGACTTCAAGCTCTACTACAAAGCCACAGTCATCAAGACAGTATGGTACTGGCATAAAGACAGAAATATAGATCAATGCAATAAAATAGAAAGCCCAGAGATAAATCCACGCACCTATGGACAACTTATCTTTGACAAAGGAGGCAAGAATATAAAATGGAGAAAATACAGTCTCTTTAACTAGCTGGGAAAACTGGTCAGCCACTTGTAAAAGAATGAAACTAGAACACTTCCTAACACCATACACAAAAATAAACTCAAAATGGAACAGAGAGTTAAATGTAAGACCAGATTCTATAAATGTCCTAGAGGAGAACGTAGGCAAAACAGTCTTTGACATAAATCACAGCAAGATCCTCCAAGACCCTCCTCCCAGAATATTGGAAATAAAAGCAAAAATAAACAAATGGGACCTAATTAAAATCAAAAGCTTCTGCAAATCAAAGGAAATTATAAGCAAGGGGAAAAGACAACCTTCAGAATGTGAGAAAATAATAGCAAATGAAGCAACTGATAAAGGATTAATCTCCAAAACATACAAGCAGCTCCTGCAGCTCAATTCCAGAAAAATAAGTGACCCAATCAAAAAATGGGCCAAAGAACTAAACAGACATTTCTCCAGAGAAGACATAAAGATGGCTAACAAACATAGGAAAAAATGCTCAACATCCCTCATAATCAGGGATCAAAACCACAATGAGATACCATTTCACACCAGTCAGAATGGCTGCTATGCAAAAGTCTACATGCAATAAATGCTTGAGAGGTTGTGGAGAAAAGGGAACCCTCTTACACTGTTGGTGGGAATGTACACTAGTACAACCACTATGGAGAACAGTGTGGAGATTCCTCCAAAAACTGGAAATAGAACTGCCATATGATCCAGCAATCGCACTCCTGGGCGTACACACTGAGGAAACCAGAATTGAAAGAGACACATGTACTGCAATGTTCATTGCAGCACTGTTTATAATAGCGTGGACATGGAAGCAACCTAGTTGTCCATCTGCAGACAAATGGATAAGAAAGCTTTGGTACATATACACAATGGAGTATTATTCAGCCATTAAAAAGAATACATTTGAACCAGTTCTAATGAGGTGGATGAAACTGAGCCTATTATACAGAGTGAAGTAAACCAGAAAGAAAAACACGAATACAGTATACTAATGCATATATATATGGAATTTAGAAAGATGCAAATGATAACCCTGTATACGAGACAGCAAAAGAGACACAGATGTATAGAACAGTCTTTGGGACTCTGTGGGAGAGGGTGAGGGTGGGATGATTTGGGAGAATGGCATTGTAGCATGTATATTATCATATGTGAAATGAATCACCAGTCCAGGTTCAACGCATGATACAGGATGCTTACGGCTGGTGCACGGGGATGACCTGGAGGGAAGATATGGAGAAGAGGGAGGTGGGAAGGGGTTCAAGAAAGGGAACACATGTACACCGGGGCAGATTCGTGTCAATGTATGACAAAACCAACCAATATATTAATGTAAGGTAATTTGCCTCCAATAAAATAAAATAAAATGTGTCTGAACATTGAAGTTCATCAAGATTAGGAGAACACCTGATAAGATTAAGGGAGTGCAAGCTGTGCACACACCCTAGTCTTGTCAGAGATCCCATCCTTGAACCCTTGTTATAAGTTCAGTTTAGTTCGGTTCAGTCCCTCAGTCATGTCCGACTCTTTGCAACCCCATGAATCACAGCATGCCAGGCCTCCGTGGCCATCACCAACACCCAGAGTTCATTCAAACTCATGTCCATCGAGTCGGTGATGCCATCCAACCATCTCATTCTCTGTCGTACCCTTCTCCTCCCACCCCCAATCCCTCCCAGCATCAGAGTCTTTTCCAGTGAGTCAACTCGTCGCATCAGGTGGCCAAAGTATTGCAGTTTCAGCTTTAGCATCAGTCCTTCCAATGAACACCCAGGATTGATCTCCTTTAGAACGGACTGGTTGGTTCTCCTTGCAGTACAAGGGACTCTCAAGAGTCTTCTCCAACACCACAGTTCAAAAGCATCAATTCTTCGGCAATCAGCTTTCTTCACAGTCCAACTCTCACATCCATACATGACCACGGGAAAAACCATAACCTTGACTAGAGTGCCCTTGGTTGGCAAAGTAATGTCTCTGCTTTTTAATATGCTATCTAGGTTGGTCATAACTTTCCTTCCAAGGAGTAAGCGTCTTTTAATTTCATGGTTTCAATCAGCGTCTGCAGTGATTTTGGAGCCCAAAAAAATAAAGTCTGACACTGTTTCCACTGTTTCCCCATCTATTTCCCATGAAGTGATGGGACCAGATGCCATGATCTTAGTTTTCTGAATGTTGAGCTTTAAGCCAACTTTTTCACTCTCCTCTTTCACTTTTATCAAGAGGCTCTTTAGTTCCTCTTCACTTTCTGCCATAAGGGTGGAGTCATCTGCATATCTGAGGTTATAAATATTTCTCCCAGCAATCTTGATTCCACCTTGTGCTTCTTCCAGTCCAACATTCCTCCTGATGTACTCTGCACAGAAGTTAAATAAGCAGGGTGACAATATACAGCCTTGACGTAATCTTTTCCTATTTGGAACCAGACTGTTGTTCCATGTCCAGTTTTAACTGTTGCTTCCTGACCTACATACAGGTTTCTCAAGAGGCAGGTCAGGTGGTCTGGTATTCCCATCTCTTTCAGAATTTTCCACAGTTTATTGTTATCCACACAGTCAAAAGCTTTGGCATAGACAATAAAGCAGAAATAGATGTTTTTCTGGAACTGTCTTGCTTTTTCCATGATCCATGGATGTTGGCAATTTGATCTCTGTTTCCTCTGCCTTTTCTAAAACCAGCTTGAACATCTGGAAGTTCACGGTTCACGTATTGCTGAAGCCTGGCTTGGAGAATTTTGAGGATGACTTTATTAGCGTGTGAGATGAGTGCAATTGTGCAGTAGTTTGAGCATTCTTTGGCAAAACCCCTCATCAATTCTTTAAGCTTCAGGCACTTAGTTTTTCAGGCAGGAGCCAGCTATGTCCCCCTTTACCTTGGAAAGAAATAAAGCTATCCTTTTGTACTTAAAAATACAGGAGAAGCATTCACATTTTAGCTAATTGGGCAGTGATATAGTGTGAAGCATATTTGGGGGTGATTTTTTAAGAAAAATTGTTGTTGTTTAGCTGCCAAGTCATGTCCGACTCTTTGCGATCCCATGCTCTGCAGCACGCCAGGCTTCCCTGCCTTTCACTGTCCCCTGGAGTTTGCTCAGACTCCTGTCCATTGAGTCAGTGATGCTATCCAGGCATCTTTTTCCCAATCATAAGACATGTCTATTCAGTGACAGCTTCTGAAAGGAGAAATTCAGTAATGATGTTAAATCTAAGCAGTCTATTTAGCAGAGATGTGATTTTGTGTTTATCCACATTTTTGGGGGCTCCAAAATCACTGCAGATGCTGATTGAAACCATGAAATTAAAAGACGTTTTCTCCTTGGAAGGGAAGTTCTGACCAACCTAGATAGCATATTACAAAGCAGAGACATTACTTTGCCAACCGAGGTCCATCTAGTCAAGGTTATAGTTTTTTCCATTGCTCATGTATGGATGTGAGAGTTGGATTGTGAAGAAAGCTGATCGCCGAAGAATTGATGCTTTAGAACTGTGGTGTTGGAGAAGACTCTTGAGAGTCCCTTGGACTGCAAGGAGATCCAACCAATCCATTCTAAAGGAGATCAATCCTGGGTGTTCATTGGAAGGACTGACGCTAAAGCTGAAGCTCCAATCCTTTGGCCACCTTATGCGATGAGTTGACTCTCTGGAAAAGACTCTGATGCTGGGAGGGATTGGGGGTGGGAGGAGAAGGGGATGACAGAGAATGAGATGGCTGGATGGCATCACCGACTCGATAGACATGAGTTTGAGTGAACTCTGGGAGTTGGTGATGGACAGGGAGCCCTGGCATGCTGTGATTCATGGGGTTGCAAAGAGTCGGACACGATTGATTGACTGAACTGAACTAAACAGACACAAGCATTTTATCTCTTACTTTGGCAGGTGTGGCCATGTCTCTTTAAACTCTTGGGCAATAGGTGGAAATTAAAGGCCAAGTTGAAATGTAGTATATACCAACTGTATCCACTGAACAGTTCAGTGGATTCCATTCGCAAAAAAATTCATCTTCCTACCATCCTTCAGTTCAGTTCAGTTTAGTTGCTCAGTCATGTTCGACTCTTTGCGACCCCATGGACTGCAGCATGCCAGGCCTCCCTGTGCATCAACTCCCAGATTTCACTCAAATTCATGTCCATTGAGTTGGTGATGCCATCCAGCCATCTCTTCCTCTGCTGTCCCCTTCTCCTCCCACTTTCAATCTTTCCCAACATCAGGGTTTTTTCAAACGAGTCAGCTCTTCGCATCAGATGGCCAAATTATTGGAGTTTGAGCTTCAACATCAGTCTTTCCAATGAACATTCAGGACTGATTTCCTTTAGGGGACTGGTTGGATCTCCCTGCAGTCCAAGGGACTCTCAAGAGTCTTCTCCAACACCACAGTTCAAAAGCATCAGTTCTTCTGTGCTCAGCTTTCTCTATAGTCCAACTCTCACATCCATACAAGACTACTGGAAAAACCATAGCTTTGACTCGACATACTTTTGTAAAGTAATGTCTCTGCTTTTTAATATGCCTACCAGCCTTGGAAAGATCTCAGTTTTTTTTTCTTCTCTGTGATTATCTGGCTGTGAGCCAAAGAACCAGGCAGGACTTATCACCTAGCTATAATAAAGTTCTGTATTCTTTACCCAAAGCGATCTAACTTAATCTCTAGTAGCTGCTATCAGCTTAAGGACATTTTATATAATGCTTATTTATCTCTAAAAACATGCACATAAATGATCTGTGCATCATCTGCACTGGGCAAATAAGGAAATTGTAATACAAAGAAACATATCCGATATCATTACTGTTCTGTGACACACACATCGGTATAAGCTACATTCTGTTTTAAAGAGAAATTTTGAGGAACACAAATTTTTGTTTTCATCAGAAACAGACAGCTATCTGAAGGTTTCAAAGGAAAATGTTTTGTTTTGGTAGTGCAAATATGATATCTTATATATCGGAAGGCAGTAGGATATCATAGGGTCTTCTTGGTGGCTCAGATGGAAAAGCGTCTGCCTGCAATGCAGTTGGGAAGATGCCCTGGAGAAGGAAATTGCAACCCCCTCCTTTACGCTTGCTTGGAAAATCCCATGGACAGAGGAGCCTGGTAGGTTACAGTCCATGGGGTTGCAAAGAGTCGGACATGACTGAGCGATATGTTCAATTGGTTCTAATAACCAAGGGTAAAAGTGAAAGAAGTGAAAGTTGCTCAGTCGTGTCCAACTCTTTGTGACCCCATGGACTGTAGCCTTCCCGGCTCCTTTGTCCATGGAATTCTTCAGGCAAACATGCTGGAGTGGGAAGCCATTCCCTTCTCCAGGGGATCTTCCCAGCCCAGGGATCGAACTTAGGTCTCATTGCAGACAGATTCTTTACCATCTGAGCCAGCAGGGAAGCCCAAAAATACTAGGGTGGGTAGCCTATCCCTTCTTCAGGGGAACTTCCTGACCCAGGGATCGAACCAGGGTCTCCTGCATTGCAGGTGGGGTCTCTACCAGCTGAGCTACCAGAGAGGCCCAAGGGCAAGCTTCAAATAAAATTTATCAAGGAAAAGTTTGACAACAAATCAATGCTTTAATCCTAAATTTATTATTTTCTTCAGTAGTGACATATGATCTTGGATTCACAGAAAATACAAATATTTCCATGAAACATTATAAATTATTCAATACAAGGTGAGGAATGTACTCAACATGCTTCCTTTTTCCGTCCTCTCCTTTAGAAAAGGCTCCACCCACTGACCTTGTAAAACTGTCCAGATGTCTTAGTCATCATTATGGTTACTATTTCTGGTGTCATTGTTTTTTGTAGATATGTATATCTGCCTGTTAATATTTTCCTTATGTCCAATGATATTCTTTAACATTTCTTATCATGTGGTTTTCTGCTGTTGAATTCTTTCAGACTTTAGTGTTTGGTATCATCTCTATTTATCCCTTTTTTAAGGATATGTTCACTGGGTCTAGAATTTTATTTTTAGAAGTTTTAAATTTTCTTTCAGAAATTTGAAAATGTTGCTCCATTATATCCTCAGTTGCTTGTTTCTACTGAAAATTCTGCCATCCTCATATCTGTTCTCTGTACAGAAATATGTCTTTTCTTTCTGGATACTTTTTTAAAATTTTCACTTTTTTCCTGGCTTTTAAAAATTTGATTATGCTGAGACTTGGTGTAGTTGTCTTCACATCACTGGTGCTTGAAGGTTTTTTTTAGGGGAGAGGGGAGAGAATCTGTGTATTTATAGTTTTCAGAAAGTTTGAAATATTATCACCCACTGTATTTTCAAATATTCTCTCCTCTTTCTTCAGAGACTCCAACCACACTTTCGTCCACTGTCTCTTTTCTACTTTTTTGAATATATGTATGCAGTTATAACTGTGTTAATATACTTTCCTGCCAATTCTAGCACCTGTTCTAGAGTTCTGTATTGGTTTTGTGTCAGTTCTGTGTTGGTTTTGATTGGTTGACTTCCTCATTTTTGGATGTGTTATCTCACTTCTTTGCATGCCTAAAAATCTTTGATTAGGTGTCATTTATTTTTCCTTGTTTGTGGAAGTTTATATTTTTATAAATATTCTTGAGTTTGGTTCTGAAATGCAGTTTAGTTGCTTGGAATCAGATTTATAGTTTTAGCTTTGATAAAATGATAAAATTCATTTCTTAGGCAAATGTAAAATAGTGTTCAATATGTGGCTAATTATTCTCTGCTGAAGCAAGACTCCCTGAATTCTGTACTCAGTGTCCCAAGAGTTTTCCCAAATTTGTTGGCAACAACAGGCACTATTTCTGTTTGTATATGAATGCTAGGCATTGTTTCCTTTAGTTATTTCAGGTGGTTATTTTCTTGGCCTGGAATAGTTGCCTTACACACATGTAGTGCTGATGAGTATGCTGAACTTTGAAGGGCCCCTTCTGCAGATCTCTGCAGGGATTTCCTTGTGTAGTCTTGAGCACTCAGCTTTGGCCAAGACAAGACTGTGACTTCAGGTTATTTTCTAGTTTTCTGTGTTCCTTAAAAATATTTAAGCTTTGCTGATTTTCTCAACACAGCAATTCTCAATCCCCACCACCCCCACCCCCCTCTCCAGTCTATCTTAACTTTTCCTGTATGCTTCTAAAGCAACTTGTCCACTCTTAAGAAACTCAATTCTACATTATAAAAATATCTGTTTATTTGTTCATCTCCCTTGAGGGAAAGATAGTTGATTTGTGCATCTCTATATCTGCAGTTCATAGTAGGAATTAACAGTATTTGTTGTAGGATGAATGAGACAAAATTCTCAATCATCTCTGTAACTCAGAGAAAGGAGTACAATATTGGAATCTGAAAAGCTATTGAAAGAACCAGGTATACCTGGAAATTTCAAACAAGTTTTGAATAATGAGATTCATCAGATGTGAGTAAATCAGAACAGGTTTCCTCTCGTAGGCTATTCAGGTTTTATATCCTAGTAATATAAAGTATTAAATAAATATAGAGTATTTTATGTTCAGTAGTAATTGAGAGTAAAAAATAAAATAAATCCCTCTCTTTATCAAAGTAGCCACGGTCTCTCTTTCACTCAGTTGAACTGCATTCTCTGCGGTCTCTTAATTATGTTGGACAATTTCCAAAATGTCTTTGCTCATAAGATAATTAAACCCAGTAACTAGATAATTATGCATATGGGGGCTGAGGAGGTGAGAGTAGGAGAGTAAGTACAAATGGGAATTTTTATAAAATCAGTCTTCTGACCAAGGCTAGCCTTTAAGGTTTAGGTCATGCAGCTCTAGAGAATATCAGCTCTAGAGAGTTGTTGATCCTTTTTTTTTTTTTTTCTGATAACACATGGGCCATTATTTTATTTTTTGAAGTCTCCTGTTTTTTAAAAGGCCTGAAACATTTGTCAAAAACCAAATTTAGGCTGACTCTACTTTTCTCTCTGTGATTGTTTCTAGTTCTGTGAAACTTGCTCTTTCTGCTAAGAATATTTTCTTTGAAAGAGTATTCTGTTTCCCTCCTTAAGTACTTAGCCTGGGAACAGTGATTTGACTACAATCTCCTCTGAACATGTTCCCTTTCAAAAAGGAAACTGATGATCATTAAAAGTCTTGGCCCTTATTCTGTAGGTGAGAAATAGTCTACCACAATGTAACTGCCTGTATTGCCTTTCCTGGAAAAATGTCTTTTTATACTTGATTTGGGAAATAAAAACAGATTAAATGACACAGATTTCAGACAGTTTAAAATCATTTTATATGGGTTAAGAGGGCTACTCTTCAAATATACTCTTAAATCAGGATTAAACCCCAAACTTCAAGATGCTCATTTGATTGTGGCTGTATCTCAATTTGTTCATTATCACTAGGCTTCCCTGGTGGCTCACGTGGTAAAAGAATCTGCCTGCAATGTGGGAGATCTAGGTTCAATCCCTGGGTTGGGAAGATCCCCCGGAGGAGGGCATGTCAACCCACTGCAGTATTCTTGCCTGGAGAATACCCAAGGATAGAGGAGCCCAGTGGGATATAGTCCATGGGGTTACAAAGAGTTGGACACAACTGAGCAGCTAAACACAATGGTATATTCTGAAGTAGTGATCCAAACAGGTAATGAGTAGCATCCAGTCTTCACTTAATCCAATTGTTTTAGAGACAAGATTAATTAAAAGAAGTTGTAGGCCAAAGCTCTATCCTGAATTTAAATCCCTGACCCATTCTTGTCCCCCTGGATACAATATAGAAATCAGAGTTGGATAAATATCTCCATGAGAGAAAAAAATGAATTGAGAATTTCATTTAGAGCTTTGAACTAAATCTTACACAATAGCAGATTTCTTTACTGAAATAAGCTCATTTTACCCAGTGTATTTCATCACACCAATTTTCAGGAATAAGAGTAGTTATGTTTTATAAGTGAGAGAGCTAGTGACATTGCATGGAGGAAAGTGCATTGCATAACTTTCTCTCCCTTTATACCCATTCATATATTGCACAGTATCCTCCATTTTTGTTTTCACAGGCACAGAGATGATTGCAATTACATACTCAGGGTGGTCCTGGTAAGGACTGGGGTCCAGCTTTGCAGTACAATTCTGTAGTGATTGTAACAAGCTTTGATGAATATGCCAATTGACAACTAAATTGATCTTGGAGCAGAGAAGAGAATTGATGGAGAAGGTGCTTCCCTATCCAGAAAGTCACCTCTGTACCCTGGACAGAGTTTAAAAAGGAAGCTTTTGGATGGAAAAAAGATATATTACTTATTCATAGCATCGTTTCTGTTTTGCTTCTTTGTCCACAGAGACTGAAAGAATTAAAGCAACGTGAATTTGCTCGAAATGTAGCTTCCAAGTCATGGAAAGATGAAAAGAAACAAGAAAAAGCACTTAAGCGACTTCATCAGCTGGCTGAGTTAAGGCAACAGTCTGAATGGTAAGAATTCAAGGTGCTTCAGGTGGTTCAAAACTCTCTTCAACTTCTCAGGAAATCTCAATGATATATTTTTTGGTTCTCTAAACAATGTAAACAAATTATAATTAATCAACAGATATATCCGAAGGTACATATTCTTAATAACTAAAGGGTTATAAATTAATGAGTTTGACATCTGGGTTTTTTCTTGCCTAATATTGTTAATGCGTTCTTTAATGAAACGATCCAAGAATGATTCTAATATACAGGCATTTATTGTATCCAGGTGATTAATATACAGGCATTTATTGTATCCAGGTGATTTATATGTATCTTATGTATCTCTATAGTGCTTCACAGTTATTTTGTCTTGTAATATTAATTTTTAAAAAATCATAAGTAACAATGCATCTTCTGGGAGAGGAAATAAGTCTGTGCATTCCTCTGTACACAACTGAAACTAGAATAAATGGCACTATCATTGTCTGTATGACAAACAAGATGTAATTAATGCAGTTGAATTTACCACATGTTGCCATTTAAATTGATAATTGTAACAAACATTACACTGATACATTCTTGTAGCTGAAAAATAGCAGTTTTACATGAGCTCGGAACTCCTGAATGCTTTGTAGTAAGGAGATTGTTACCTGGAGCTCAATTACATTTGCAGATTGTGATTTGTGTTCATATGAATCATAATGTAGAACACTAATGTAGCTAATTAATGTAACTGACAGCAAGCTGGTGAATTGTGACATTGGTAGTTCTGTGCCAAAATTTAAACTCCTATTCTTTAAATGAGAAACAATATACAGTAAGCTTGGGAGTGAATGACTCAATTCTAGTAGCATAAATATTAGACCTCATATTTACTTTTAAGAAAATATTTTTTAGGATCAATTTTGAATTAAGTTTCAGTTAGGAGAAGGAAATGGCAACCCACTCCAGTGTTCTTGCCTGGAGAATCCCAGGGACGAGGGACCCTGGTGGGCTTTCGTCAATGGGGTCGCACGGAGTCGGACACGACTGAAGCGACTTAGCAGCAGCAGCAGCAGCATTCACCTTGCAAGTACTCAAGTTCTTCTGTCACTATTTAGAATATTTTAATTTGCTTTTACAGATATAAAAAAGATGATATGAAAAAATAAGTGAGAATTTTGGTGTAAAGAAAGAAAAATAATAAAGGTTAGAAGACCATGTGTCCAGAGGTGAGGTTAATACAAAAATGCATGTTTTTAGGGCACATGAGATCACAGAAACAAGACACATAACTGGTACCAAACTTATTACTTGTCAACACAATAAAGATCAAACATATTGCCAATAAGATATCAGACAGGGTATCTTGTCAAAGCAGGGCTTAGAAGGAAAGGTCTAACGGTCATTAGGATGGTATGCAGGAGATAATTGAGGGAATGTGTTAATTCCTGGATGATTAATTATGAAGTACAAAAAGTCAAATTAGAAAAGCAGGGCAAGTCTCACTGTAGAGAGACCCTTTAGATAGGTTCTTTAAAGTCACACCACAACAAAAAAATCCGAGTAGTCTTAACATACAGAATTTTGATTCCTTTGTTATTATGAAAGTTGTCACACTTCTACATTTCTTCTCACTCATTCCTTATTTTCTTTTGGAAGAAGTAGACAAAGGATCAGAGGAGCCTTGATGGTGAGGACAATGATGGTGATGATGCCTTTATTTAAAAGTTCCAAGTATACAGAGTTATCTAGGAAGTGTCTTGAAAATTAAAATAAATGATAAACTCTATTGGGGTTGAGCTGCCTTTGGAAATCTTAATAACTAAATGAAAACAAAACTAGGCATTTTCTTACATAGAGTAGTTAGGCTCTCTGGGTCCCAATCTGATCATATTGTTAGGAAATGATAAGTATTCAACTTCCCAGATACAGAACTTGGAACTAGGAAAATTACTTCATTTTTTTTTTATTACCCACCATCTGCCCTCCAGACAATTGTTCTCTCAGATTAGTAGCCACTTGCCCTAAGGGAAGTCTGTTCATAGCATTATTAAATATTTTCATTTTGGCGACTGAATTGACAAGAGAAAAAAGTCATCTGTGTTACTTCTCCTCGGATAATCTTTCTTTGTTCTTTGTTCTCATAATGAGGGCTTCTCAGTAAGATGACATAGATAACAGGATTCTTCCATGACACTATGGAGAGGAGAGGTGAATCTACAGGTAGTAAGAATAGTTGAATAAGATTAATTTTACAAAAAAATGATGGCAGAAAATTTTTAATGGATCTTCTAAAGAGCAGTTAACCTTAGCCACTTTTTAAGTAGATCAACACAACATGATTCTTCAGTAAAACTAATTCTCTTATTGGGAGAGGAAAGTGATTCACTCTGTTCATAAATTTCTACTATGTATAAGTCCAATGCATCTTGACATGGATATTTTTCTCAAATTTTAAAAGTTATGACCATTGCTTCTGAGAGTCTGACATTCTTTATATAAGAGCTGGATAATGTGGAACATTAGGAAATTACATCATTTAAGAAATCATGTTATTTTGATATGTTTTGCTTCCTTTGAAAAGTGTACCTTTTGCCCAGGAGAGAATTAAATTATGCATGTGTTGAGTTACCAAGCATTGGATTTGGGAGAACAATTGAAATGGACAATCCATTAATAAGAATTAAAGAGTAACTAATGTCATTTCAAAATTATGAATAAAAATAATTAGGTAAAAATACAGAAATAAACTAAAAATTATTCTAGAAGAGAGAGTGAAATTGTAAATGGGAGTATGACAGCAAAGATTAAGCCTTTAATTATGTCACAAGGCATAAACTTGAATTAAAATAATAAAATTTAAAATATCACAAAGATAAAAACTAGAATCTTCAAAAGTAATAAAAATAAATTAGATTTAAGGTATAGGAAATTAAATTTTATAAAGCAATGAGATAAAAAAGTTTAAAGCATAAATATAAGAAATAGATATGAATAATGAGGATGAAATGTTAACATTGTAAAAATATAATCATAAATGTATATTAAATTGTAAAGTGAGAACAGAATAATGACAGGAAGAGCAGAATGTAACACATAAGAGCAAAGAAGTTTAAACATATTTGGAATACTACAAAAGAAAGATTTTACACATATTAGAAAGATAAATGGTGAAGTGAAACAGCAATATAGAAAAGAATATTTAGATTAACATAAAGAAAGAAAATGCACAAAATAATGCCAGAATAATAAGCAAAAACCATTATTAAGAAAAAAGAGAATATAAAAAATAGTCCAATACCTACATCATAATGGAATAATTCAAGAAAGGAGATCAATGTGATGAATAAGAGAAAAGTTTTCATTATGAAATAGTTACTATAAGGAGCAGACACTTTAAAACTTTTTCCAAATTTAGTTTTCCACAATATTCAAGAATACAGGTCTAAAGCTACAGGCATTATTAGTTCATGGAATAGGAGCCATCTGAAATTATTAAAGACTGGTGACTAAAATTATTGTTTGTAAATCAAAATCCATATGGATATAATAAACAACAGATTGGACATTGAAAAATATTGAATCCATAAAATAGAAATTAAAAACAAATTCTTTTCCTGAACTAGAACGAGACTAAAAGAACTAGAGTATTAATATAAGTAATAAGACCAAAGCATATAGTCATGAAAGCAAATAAATTTAATGTATAAATTCTAGGATAAGATACTAGGACAGGGAAGGGCAATAATCAGATAAATCAGAGAATAAAATGTATCTGAGCTGAAGAAAGTTGAATTGAAAGTTCCCAGAAATGCTGGCAAAAATTAACCAAAAGAAATCAATTTGTAACTACAGCTTGGTAAAGTGAGATATACACATAATTGTTTGTATGTATTAAGTATAACAAAATACATATACATATATGTATATGTGAGTGTGAAAGCGAAAGTCACTCAGTCTGTCCAACTCTTTGTGACCCTGTGGACTGTAGTCCATGGAATTCTCCAGACCAGAATGCTGGAGTGTGTAACTTTTCCCTTCTTCAGGGATCTTCCCAATCCAGGGATCAAACCCAAGTCTCCTGCATTGCAGGCAGATTCTTTACCAGCTGAGCCACCAGGGAAACCCAAGAATACTGGAGTGGGTAGCCTAGCCCTTCTCCAGAGGATCTTCCCAATCTAGAAATCAAACTGGGGTCTCCTGCATTGCAGGTGGATTCTTTACCAACTGAGTTATCAGGGAAATCCCACATATATGTATATGTATATATAATAAATTATATACATGTAAATTATGTATATATACATAGTTCATTGTTTGAAATAAATATAACAAAATATGTATACATAAAAAGGAAAATTTATAAAATCATGCAAATACACAAGTGGATTTGTTTCAATATGAATAAAAGTAGGCTAATTAAATATGTCTCTGTAATATTAAAACATATAAAGACAGTGAAGGAAACTAATGAAATTTGGTGAACACAAGGAATGTCACGACACCATAGTTCTATGGCAGTTGATCAAATAGTTATGTAAAAGCAATAGCAAAGAATTTGTCAGAACAAAGGCTAGGAAAGGACTCCTTGCCATTAGAATTTATGCTACATGTGAAAAAGATATCTGTTATTTTAGTACTATTTGCTCAAGAAATAAATGACTGCATAAAAATGAAGTAAAAATCTAAAATAGGAAAAGGCCAACAAAGCATGTCCAAAAAAGTGGAGGGAAAATAAAAAAGGAAAAGAAAACCAGCTCAAAACCAACAAGAAAGCAGCTGAAAGCAAGTCAGCTCAAAACAAGTAAAACAAAGCCAGCTCACAATGATGCAATTTGTATTGTTTCCCTCTGCAATAAGATTTGTTTTGTGGTGTGTTTCACAGAACATTAGAGAAAATTTTAATCTAAAGAGTTTCATCTATTTTATGTATCACCCTTTCCAGTTTCTGATTGAATTGCTAGTCAACCTCAAAAGAATAATCTTTAAAAATCTGTTAAAAGATAAAACATATATATGCAAAAAAGTAAAAGGAAAATATTTTGACAAGTAAGAAGCTAAAAAAAGGATTTCAGACTAATTGAAGACATTGAGGTGGCATGTAAAAATGTGTGTTACTTTCTTAGAATTGATCAAATTAGTGACAAGTCATAAAGACAGAACTAACCACCCTATTTCATAAGAAAACAAACATGAAGGGATTTTAAAACTGAGGAAACAAAAATTATATAGTGCTTGAACTTGGCATCACCAACTCGATGAATATGAGTTTGAGAAGCTCCAGGAGTTGGTGATGGACAGGGAAGCCTGGCCTGCTGCAGTCCATGGGGTCACAAAGAGTCGGACACGACTGAACTATACTGAACATTAAAAAAGGGAATAAAAGAGAGATGTTTATGCTTTGGAAGTGACTTTCAGTTCCATTTTTTTTTTCCTATTTAGGTGAAGGCACTGATTGGAAAACTCTGCAAAATAAGGTTAAATCTATATTCCAAAGAATTAGTAGTCTCTGGGGGACATATTGTGATGTAAATACAATGCTTTATTTTCTTTAGCAGCACTAGCATAAGATATTCACTTGCAATTGCTTTTTGCTAATTTCAAAAAACTGACTTAAGCAAAGCATTTTAGAAATAGCTACTATAAAACATAGAGATACTAAGTTACATGAATGCAGTGAAATTGTTATATTGCAATAGACATTGTTCAAAAATAGTATCAGAACCCATCATCATACACTATGAAATATTCATATATAGATAAGATTTCAAATCTGATATCTTAATCATTTAAATATTTGTTTTATTTACAGTGTTTCTGGAAATGGACCAGCATACAAAGCCCCTAAAGTAGCTATAGAAAAACAACTTCAGCAAGGAATTTTCCCAGTTAAAAATGGCAGAAAGGTATCATGCATGAAGAATGCTCTTCTCCTTAAAGGAAAGAACCTCTCCAGAAGCATTGCTGATAAGCAGCGGTACACCACAGCAAATCGACACCAGTTGCAAACAGACCCATGTCGTTTTTTTGGAAACAGGGTACCGCAAACATCTTCAGATCTCAACAATGCAAATCATAGGACGGGAGTGTCATTTTCTTTTTCCAAAAAAGTGCATCTAAAATTAGAATCTTCAGCATCAGTTTTCAGTGAGAACACAGAAGAAACCCACGATTGTAGCAAGTCACCCATCTATAAAACAAAATCAACTGCAGAGAAATGCATGTGCTGCAGGTTTGCAAATGAAGACACTCATTTCACTAAGGAAAAAGATATAAACATCTCATCAAACCATCTGGAAAGTATTTTACACAATACCCTCTCCATAAAATCTCAAATTTTGCAAGACAAGAATGACTTTGTTGATGAAATGCTGGAAAATTCGATTGGCATTCATGCTTCATTCAGTAACTCCAATATTCATCTTTCAGATGTGGATTTTACTCCTTCCAGCAGCGCGAAAGAAACTAGAAATACATTGAAGAACACTTCAGATAACCACATTAATCACTCATGCCAAGCCAATGTTTGCCCAACAAACATTTACAAGCATAGTGATGCCAGGATATTTGAACGTCTGGATGAGTTTCCATCAATAAAGCCAAGCGAACAAAGCAGTTCAGTTCATCTGAATCCCAACTCCAGAAAGGAGAAGAGAGAAAAATCATTAGATAAAACAGAAAGAGTTGGCAGAAATGTGCACAGTTTTATAAGAGAAGCATATCCCCATGATGTGAAGTCCAAAGCATTGCCTTTTCTCCACGTAAAAAGCAAGGATGGCCATACCACTCTCCAATGGCCAACAGAACTTCTTCTCTTTACAAAAACAGAGCCCTGTATCTCTTATGGCTGCAACCCATTATATTTTGATTTTAAGCTTTCTCGAAACACAAAGGATGGCCGTGATCCAGAGGATTTAAAAACAGAATTGCAGAAAGAGCCCTCAGAAATGAAGATGACAATGGAGAACCAAGTCTCAGGTTCAACTAGAGACCAACAAAAACTGATCCAAGAAGATAATCGGTCTCTGAAACCAAAGATGAGGATAGCTAATCCAGATTGGGAAAATTTCCAGAGGAAATATAATTTGGGCTGCAACAATTCTGAGCCCAGTATGAGTGAACATAATTTTAGTGCAAGCGATTTGGAAATGAAAAATCCTGAAGTGCCTGCTTATCTTGATATCTCTCTAAAGAACTGTGTAGGAAACAATAAAAATGGTGATAATGAACTTCAAGAACCTTCAAGGGCCCATTGGCAAAGAGGCCAAAGGGTAATTCTAAATGATGCAAATGAGGGCCTATCTTTTTCTCCTTGTATCTCTAGGACAAAAAAGCATAAACTGATTTCTTGTGATCCGCATCTGGATGTTGAAGAAAGGAATCAGTTCACCTGGAAGTCTAGTCCTTACACAGTAAGGGACCACAGTGACCATGGGAAGGATTTCAGTGTAGTTTTGAATAGTAACTACATCAGTATGACCAGCGGGGTTTCTGGATGTGGAAGAGCAAGTTACAATATAAGTTCTCCGAAGGTGTCTCTGAATAGATGTTCTAGCCCTTCAGACACATCCCATGTCAGTACATCCAGCTTGAGAAGTTCTTATTCCAATCATGGGTCCAGTGGATATGGTAGAGGTAATTTGCTCTACTTTTGCAAACAAGAACATAACTCAGTTGAAAGGCACAAACGGAAACGCCGAAAGCACAGTTGTCTCTGCTTGTCTGATGAGCTAGCAAAGAGTGACTGCCCACAGTCTGAAACAGAGAGAGGCAGGAGCTGCAAATTGTGGGAATCAATTAAAAACAAAAAATATTCAAAACATGCTCATGGTCATTGCAAAGAAAAACATAAACTGGGCAAAAATCAACAATTTTCAGGGCAAAAATCCAAAAGAATCACCCAGTGTAATTCTAGCTCACAGGTTTCTTGTGCTGGAAACAGTGAAAATCCACCTAATTGCCAGGGACCTCAGCACAGCAGAGTGGGCTCTCACTCAAGAGAGAAAATGTATTACTTAAATAAAAGTAAAAGAAATCAACAGTCTTTGGACAGCCCTCATATTTGTGATCTGGGAAAAGTAAAACCCATGCAATGTAACTCTGGGAATATCAGGTACCTTCTAAGGAACTGTTCAAGAAGCCCTTCAGATACCACAGAGTTGAACCCTATAGAAGGAGAGAGGACCTCCCTGATGGCCAAAAGCCTTTTAGAAAGAGTACAAGCCAAGAAATGTCAGGAGCAATCAATTCATTTTGAGATCTCATCAAATAGTTGTAAAAATGAATCAGAGACTCTTTCACAAATCCAATGTGTAATTCCATTTACACCACCAGGCTGTAACAGACCTTCATTGCCTTTGTCTGAAGAAATACCAAACAAAAGCCGAAGAAGAAAGGATAAAGGCAGTGCAATGCAAAGAACTATTGACAAAAACAAAGTCAAAATTTCTCCAACAAGTGATTTTACTGTTTTAGTGGGCACTGATTGTGATAATCATATTTCTAAAGGTATAATTCATGTAGTAGCAGAATCTCACTCACCAAACATGAAAAAGAACCCAACAACAAAAGAACAACCAAAATCATTAATTAGTGAAGTCCAACCTTCTGTTCAAAGCTGTGACCCAGTACCAAGTGGTTTCTCTGGTGCTTTTCCATCTAATACATATAGTGGTATTACTGATTCAATGGAGACCAAAGAGAACGATATGAATCTAGACTTACAGGATGGAAGCATGCAAATGAATCAGATAGAGGGGAATATAAACTCTTCCTATGACAGAACTATGCATAAGCATGACAAAGTAGCAGATGACTTAGAAATGTGTCATAAATCTCTCTCTCCTCCGTTAATTCAACAGCCCATAACATTTTCTCCTGATGAAATAGATAAATATAAGCTCCTACAGCTACAAGCCCAGCAGCATATGCAGAAACAGCTCCTGTCAAAGCATCTTCGAGTTTTGCCTGCAGCAGGGCCCACCGCTTTTTCTTCGGCCTCCGCTGTACAGACAGTCCCAGGTCACCAGCAGGCTTCTATCACCACCATCCACCACACATTCCTGCAGCATATTGTTTCTGCTTCCATAAATGCCCATAGCAGTCATCTCCCTATAGCTCATCTACATCCTCTTTCCCAGCCGCGTTTTAATCCATTCACATTTTCACCTTTGACCCCAACCATCATCCCTGCACACCCCACTTTCTTAGCAGGTCATCCCCTGCATTTAGTCACCACTGCTCCCTTCCACCCATCTCACATAACATTTCAGCCCTTGCCCCCTGCAGCGTTTATCCCCACCTTGTTTGGCCCTCATTTCAACCCAGCCACAACTTCTATCATCCACTTGAATCCTCTAATTCAACCAGTGTTTCAAGGTCAAGATCTTTGCCATCATTCTTGCTCCAGTCAGATGCAACCATTAAATGGAGTGAAAGAGGCCTTAAATGTGTCAGCTCGCTTGAACTAAAAGCCTTTCTTCTGGATAAATAAAACAAATTGTCAGTACCTGCAGAATGATGCATTTAAAGTGGTCTGATTATTATTATATTTAAAAGAGTGGTGTCAATGCAAAATGTGACCAATATAGAAATGTAAACTGAATTGCCAATATTGTAATAGAAGAATTTTAAGAATGCTCCTTAATTTGCTAAAAATAATTAGACAAATTTAAAGTAATTTGATAGAAAGGCAGAGGGGTATTTTTGGATGAGTTCTCATGTAATGTAAAAAAAATTTAGGCATATTAATATTAAAAAAATTAAATGGAACATAATACTCTATCTTCTAGGTGTTCATTGAACTAGTGAGTGAGTGAATAAATGAATATACATTTGGTTTTATTCATCAGGTCAGTGAAACAAACTAATTATGCGGTAAAAATAGTTCCTATGGTTCACTATTTACTAAGCTTCAAATCAATGTAATCTGTTTCAACCAATATAACTATGTTTTCATAGGAAATGAGAGCTGGCAAGAAATTTTCTAACTAATTCAGATTAAAAATTACTCTTCAATGCAAAGTAATTTTATCCACATTGTATGGCTGAGTTTGTGTGGAAAATTGAGCTATCTTCATTTCATACACTTCTATGTCAAGAGAATTTTGTAATTGTAAGAATCACCAATATCTAAAATTAAAAATAATTAATTTTGATATAAGAAAACACATATTTGCAATCTTTAGTATTTGATCATGCAAAATAAAACTAAAATATCCTATGAATAATATTTTAATACATTGGTCAAACTTGCAAATATTATTGGGATTAAAATATTAAGTTTTCTTTATTCTCAGAAATCTGTGTTCAGCCAACACATGTATATCAATTATATACAGAGGTAAAGGTTTGAAAATGTCCAAAGTCTTACCTGATACTTATTGAGAAAACTTTAAAGTATTTGGTGTGTTTTGTTCAATTTTATTAGAAACTAATAAAATATAGTGAATTATGATTAATAAAATCACCATTCCTGTAATTTTGCAAACAATTTTAAATATTCATTCAAAATACTTTCTGACCCACAGAATTTGCATTTCTTACATCTATATTTCTGACTGGCCCTTCAGTTCAGTTTATTATTTTATATTCTTAAAAGCATAGAAAACTTGTGTGACTACATATCCCCCATAAGCACAGGTTTCAGAGAAATTCAAATTAAACAAAAATAGAGATAATCGGCCATCACTAATATGTGTATGATGATGCAAACTCCTCTATCACTAAAACATAAGAATGATGGCTTATTCAGCCTTGGCTTCACAGGTAAGAGAGCTGTCCTTACAGAAGCTCTCCTGTGTATCAAGAGAGTCAGGCTGAGCACAAGACCCTCATTATCTCATTTAATCTTCATAAATGTATTTTGAGATCAATATTATCATTCCTCTGTACAGATGAGGAAAAATGAAGTTGAAGGGTTAAGTCCTTAAAACTTGCAAACAATAATTGATGCTGGTAAGGGAGAGATAGAGACTAAATTGAATAAAAAATTTTAGCATAAAGAAGTGATGTAGTATCCTAGATACCACCAGAAACTTGTGGGATGGAAGTTTTGACTGGAGTATGGCAGTGAAAAATCCTATTTTGTCTAAAAGAAATAGGAAAAAAATAATCAAATAGAAAAAAATTCTATACTTGTGTGAAACTCCATAAAAGTTATTGTGAAAGACCATTGATAAACATGAAATATTTCAAAAAAAAAAATAGATGACAAATTACCCAGCACATAAAAAGAAAAGTAAAGTGAATGACTGTTTCCTAAAACAGATTATGAAGTTGACATAGAGCCAAGACAGACTAATTACAGGAACTCACCCGGAGTCTTATCATGAAAAAGATAGCACCTGATTAATATTTATAATTATCTTGGTGACAATTTAATATCTCAGAAGGTTAGAACAGAGAACCTCTACTTGGGCACTTAATCTTGACTAACAAGGGTAGACTGATAAGAATTGATGGCATGGAAATGACTATCTTATATTATCAATGATGAAAATGTTCATTGGATATACTGACACTTTGGACTGTGGGAAGACAGACTTTGCAATCTAAATAAAAGAAAACTTGTACTCCAAGTAGAAAATTTAAAAAGCTGTAGCATCACATGAGCAAACCTACCATTACAAAAGATTTCAATGAGAAGAAAAATGTAGCCCATTAGACATCCCAATATAAACAGAATAAGTAAAACATTCAGAGTAACTGAAAAATTCTTGTACATTCGTAAACAGTAAGACAATAGCCACAAATCAAAAATGAACAGAGACCAAGTTAAAACCTTTTAGGTAACCCAAATATTGGGAAAATCAAAACAAATTGCTTTCTTAATTTTGATGAATGAAGAGAAGACATAATAATAATAATGTTACTTCAATCTGATTTTGTCTTGCTTTCCTTATTAATGAGAAATATTCTTTAAGGTGGAAATTGTAGAACCAACATGGAGAGGAAATTTGGGACATACAGAGAAAATTATTTCCTGGCCACTTCAAATGAGTTTGAATCTTCACATTTAGGAGAATATTACAGAAAATATTAAAATTACCTAAAGAAAGTCTCTTAATATCAATTGTCCTTGAGGAAATAGGCAGACTAGAAGAGAAATTAGAACAAGCCTCTCTACTTTAATAAAAGAAAGAATATTTAATGTAGATATTAGTGATTTAGTTTAGTCGCTCAGTCTTGTCTGACTCTTTGCAACCCCATGGACTGCAGCATGCCAGGCTACCCTATCCATCACCAACTCTCAAAGTTAACCTCATGTCCATTGAATCGGTGATGTCATCCAACTATCTCATCTTCTGTCATTCCCTTCTCCTCCCGCCTTCAATCTTTCCCAGAATCAGGATCTTTTAAAATGAGTCAATTCTTCACATCAGGTACCCAAAGTGTTGAAGATTCAACTTTAGCATCAGTCCTTCCAATAATATTCAGGACTGATTTCCTTTAAGATGGACTGGTTTGATCTCCTTGCAGTCCAAGGGACTCTCAAGAGTCTTCTCCAACACCACAGTTCAAAAGCATCAATTCTTCAGTGCTCAGCTTTCTTTATAGTCCAAATCTCACATCCATACATACCTACTGGAAAAGCCATAGGTTTGACTCAACAGACCTTTGTTGGCAAAGTAATGTCTCTGCTTTTTAATATGCTATCTAGGCTGGTCATAACTTTCCTTCCAAGGAGTAAGTGTCTTTTAATTTCATGGCTGCAATCAGCATCCACAGTGATTTTGGAGCCCCCCAAAATAAAGTCTGACACTGTTTCCACTGTTTCCCCATCTGTTTGCCATGAAATGATGGGACCAGATGCCATGATCTTAATTTTCTGCATGTTGAGTTTTAAGCCAACTTTTTTGCTCTCCTCTTTCACTTTCATCAAGAGGATTTTTAGTTCTTCGCTTTCTGTCATAAGGGTGGTGTCATTGAATATGTGAGGTTATTGATATTTCTTCTGGAAATCTTGATTCCAGTTTATTCTTCATCCAGCCCAGCATTTTTCGTGATGTACTCTGCATAAAAGATAAATAAGCAAGGTGACAATGTATAGCCTTGATATACTCCTTTCCCTAATTGGAACCAATCTCTTGTTCCATGTCTATTTCTAACTGTTGCTTCCTGAACTGAACACAGATCTCTCAATAGGTAGGTCAGGTGACCTGGTATTCCCATCTCCTTCAGAATTTTCCACAGTTTGCTGCGATCCACACAGTCAAAGGCTTTGGCGTAGTCAATAAAGCAGAAATAGATGTTCTTCTGGAACTCTCTTGCTTTTTCAATGATCCAACAGATGTTGGGAATTTGATCTCTGGTTCCTCAGCCTTTTCTAAATCCAATTTGAATCTCTGGAATTTCATGGTTCATGTACTGTTGAAGCCTGGCTTGGAGAATTTTTAGAATTACTTTTCTAGAATGTGAGATGAGTGCAATTGTGTGGTGGTTTGAGCATTCTTTGGCGTTGCCTTTCTTAGGGATTGGAATGAAGACTGACCTTTTCCAGTCCTGTGGCCAATGCTGAGTTTTCCAAATTTGCTGGCATATTGAGTGCAGCACTTTCACAGTATCATTTTTTAGGATTTGAAATAGCTCAACTGGGATTCCATCACCTCCACTAGTTTTGTTCGTAGTGATGCTTCCTAAGGCCCACTTGACTTCTCATTGCAGGATGTCTGGCTCTAAGTGAGCAATCACACCATCACGATTATCTGGGTCGTGAAGATCTTTTTTGTGTAGTTCTTCTGTGTATTCTTGCCACCTCTTCTTAATATCTTCTGCTTCTGTTAGGTCCATACAATTTCTGTCTTTATTGTTCCTGTCTTTGCTTGAAATGTTCCCTTGGTATCTCTAATTTTAGCAGACCTCTTTCCCATTCTACTGTTTTCCTCTATTTCTTTGCATTGATCACTGGGGATGGCTTTCTTATTTCTCCTTGGTATTCTTTGGAACGCTACATTCAAATGGGTATGTATTTCCTTTTCTCTTTTTCTTTTCACTTCTCTTCTTTTCTCAGCTATTTGTAAGGCCTTCTCAGACAACCATTTTTCTTTTTGCATTTCTTTTTCTTGGGGATTGTCTTGATCCCTATCTCCTGTACAATGTTATGAACCTCTGTCCATATTTCTCCAGGCACTACATCTACCAAATCTAATCCCGTGAATCTATTTGTCACTTCCACTGTATAATCATAAGGGATTTTATTTTGGTCATACCTGAATTTTCTAGTGGTTTTCCCTACTTTCTTCAATTTAAATCTGAATTTGGCAATAAGGAGTTCATGATCCTAGCCAAAGTCAGCTTCCAGTCTTGTTTTTGCTGACTGTGTAAAGCTTCTCCATCTTTGTGTACAAAGAATATAATCAGTCTGATTTAGGTATTGACCATCTGGTGATGTCCATGTGTAGAGTCTTCTCTTGTGTTGTTGGAAGAGGGTGTTTGCTATGACCAGTGGGTTCTCTTGGCAAAACTGTTAGCCTATACTCTGCTTCATTCTGTAATTTGCCTGTTATTCCAGGCATTTAAAGTTAGCATATTTATAGATAAAATTTTAAGCAGAATATTTAATGATGGTCTTTAATTAAAAGACAGTCACTAGTAACTCTAACAGGTACACTAAAACCAAATAATATGAAAGCAAAAGAATTTTTTTCATGTATTCACTTTATTTCTTATTTAACAAATATGTACTAAGGACCATGTGCTAGGCATTAATCTGACTGTTGTGGATATAATAATAATCAAAACTAAAAATAATGCCATAATGTAATTTAATTCTAATTGAGTTATAGAAATACAAACCAGAATAGACAACTAAAATAATATAATACTATGCTAGATGATGGAGATGGCAATGGCACCCCACTCCACTACTCTTGTCTGGGGAATACCATGGACCGGGGAGCCTGGTAGGCTGCAGTCCATGGGGTCACTAAAAGTCAAACACAATTGAGCGACTTCACTTTCACTTTTCACGTTCATGCATTGGAGAAGGAAATGGCATCCCACTCCAGTGTTCTTGCCTGGAGAATCCCAGGGACGGGGGAGCCTGATGGGCTGCCATCTATGGGGTCACACAGAGTAGGACATGACTGATGCGACTTAGCAGCAGCAGCATGCTAGATAATGATAAATACTACTGAGGAAAATAAATAAGGAAAGTAGATAAAGATGCTTGGTCAGGAGTAGTAGCTAAAATACAATTTTAGGTAGGTTAGTTAGAGGAAGCTGTACTGTGACAGTGATATTTCACCGATAACGTGAAGGAAGTGAGCATTCTAGGCGAAGATCAGGTTTCAACAACTCTTTGCATGTGCTCATCAAACTTAAACTATGAGAACACTGTGACTATAAAAGAGTGTTTCAGAGAATTATGGGAGATAAGTTTAGAGAAGTAATTTTGGAGCAAAATCATGTGGGAATCACACCAACCATTATAATGACTGGCTTTTACTGTGAGATGAGAAGCTATTGGATAATTTCATTTGATGAGCAACATGATTCTTACTAGATTTAACCAGGCTCATTCAGCTATTGCATTGTGAATAGTTGCTGGGGAAGTGAATTTGGAGAACAGAGACCAATAAATAGATTGCAGGTCAGGAAGATCCCCTGGAAAAGAAATGGCAACCCACTCCAGTATTCTTGCCTGGAAAATTTCATAGATAGAGGAGCCTGGAGGTCTACAGTCCATGGGGTCACAAAGAGTTGAACATGACTGAGTGCCTAATACTTTCAATTTTTGAGTGTTTCTGGCAAGAGTATGCAATGACTTGCTCAGTGTTAGTCTAGTGGGAATATTGAGAAGAGATAGATTCTGGACATTTTGAATGTAGGGCTGAGAAAATGTGCTTCCTATTGGGTGTAAAATATAAGACAAAGAAAGAAATCAGAGGTAACATCATACTTTTTGTTAATTGAAATGCAGAACACTGCAGGAGGATAATTAGTTTAACTATTCTGAGATCCCTTTTAAATATTGAAGTAGAAGCATTGCATTGGTAGTTGGTAATAAGAATCTAAAGTTTGAGTAGAGGTGTGAAAAGGACAAATAATTTCAGAAATTATTAATTTATAGAAAGAGTCTGAAGCCATTACCCTGAATAATAACAACAGGGATAGGTAAGATGGATAAGAGGTTCAGAGACTGAACCCTAGGTCACTCTGACTTTAAGAGTGGAAGTAGAAGGAACTATATATCCATTCTTTTTCAGAATTTGTTTTTTTCCATAAAAACAAGACCATGATGAACTTCCAGGTTTCATAGGAAAAAATCAGAAAAATGTGTGTGCCTATCAGGCAAGTAAAGAAAGTGACTCAAAGAAGTGAGAGTGATCAACTCTGTCACATGTTGCTGAGTCAGGTAAGAAGACAGAAAATTAAGTATCTCGTTAGTCACGTAGTGTTTCTTTGTTACCTTCACCAGAGATGTGGTGAAGTGACTGGGAGCAAACAGTAAAATGTATGGGTATTTTATAGAGAGACATTTATAAATATTCTTATGAACTATAGTCAGCACTGTATGACAAATGTGCTAGTTAAACAAGGTATATTGAGACCTGGACTAATTCCAAATTTGAGAGAGGGTTATTAGAGACTGCTTTTAAGTCCTTGTGTAGGACTCTGTTACAGTCAACCTTTTATAAACAGGGACAAAATCATGGAAGACATGTCTACCAAATAGGAAAACACAAAGCCAAGACTAGGAATGTAGTGAATGGCACAATGCAATGTGAAATAAATTCAAAAGGATAAAAATGGGACATTTGAAAGGAGAAATTTAGCATGAATAAATGTCAAATTCTACTTTTATCTTCAATTAACAGAGCTTTGTACATGTAGATTATTGGGGAGACAGACCCTAATTCTAGTTCATCAATAAAATGAAGGGTTTAGGAGATTCAAGCTGCATATGATTCAATGATGTTTAAGAAGTTGCAAAAAGTTATGAAATATTAGGTTATATCATAGGAATTATACAAAATTAGTAAAAAGGGGTTCATATTTTTAAGATTATTTTTATTAATATATAACTTATATAACATTAACTTAAGGTATAAACCATAATCATTTGCTATTTGCTATATTACAAAGTGGTCATCATAATAAGTCCAGTTACCATTCATCACCATACATCATTACAAATTTTTTCCCATGAGTACTTTCAAGATCCACTCTCCTAGCTACTTTCACATATGCAATGCAGTATTATTAACTATAGTCACCGTTCTGTACATTATACACCCTTGGTTTATTCATTTTATAACTGAAAATTTGTACTTTTAAACCCCTTTCGTTTTGACAACCTCTGAGCCCTACCTCCCTGCCTCAGGCAACCTCAATCTGTTCTCTATATCCATGAGTTTAAGGTTTCTGTGTGTTGATGGTTGCTTTGTTTTGATTTTTAGATTTCACTTGTAAGTGCGATCAGATGGTATTTACTTTCTCTGAATTATTTTGCTTAGTATAATGCTCTCTAGTTTCACCCCTGTTGTTGCAGATGTCAAGATTTCATTCTTTTTTATTGATAAATAATATTCCATTGTAAACATATATATATATATATATATACACACACACACATATATATATATATATCACATTTCCTTATCCATTCATCCGTCAATGGACATTTAGGGTGTTTCCATGTCTTTGCTATTGTAAATAATACTGCTATGAACATGGAAGTGCATGTAAGTTAGTGTTTTTGATGTTGCTTTTTTAAATACCTAGAGGGAGAATAACTAGATCATATGGTAGTTCTATTTTTAATCTTTTGAAGAGCTTCCATACTCTTTTCCATAATGGCTACACCAATTTATATTCCCATTATCAGTGTATGAGGGTTCCCTTTTCTACATCTCTTCGATCTCTTGTCTTTTTAAATAGCAGCCATTCTAACAAATGTGAGGTGATATCTCATTGTGGTTTTTGTTTTTATTTCTGATGATTAGTGATGTTGCAAGTCTTCCCATACACGTGTTGGCTATCTGTATACCTTCTGAAAATTGTTCAGATCCTCTGCCCATTTTTTAATCGTAATTTTATTTTGCTATTGAGTTGTATGAATTCTTTATATATTTTGAATGTTAACACCTTTTTAGATATATGACTTACAAGTATTTTCTCCAATTCAATAGGTTAGACTTTTCGTTTTGTCGATGGTTTCCTTTACTGTGCAGAAAATTTTTAGTTTGATGAACTGTTGTTTGTTTATTTTTCCTTTTATTTACCTTAGGTTTTGGTGTCATATTCAAAAAATCATTTTTAAGACCCATGTCAGGAAATTTACATCCTATGTTTTCTTCAAGGTGTTGCATGTTTTCCAACCTTATGTTCAGGTCTCTAATCATTTTTGAATTAATATCTTTGTGTAAAAGATAGCATTTTTTATTCTTTAAGGATTTTTTATTTTTTTGGAACTTGGATAGAATAGACCATTTGTGGAAAACTCAGTGCTGTTCCAGGACACAATTTAAGAGAGTTGTTGGCAAACCGAAATGGATTCATAAGTGGCAGATGTGACCAGTTAAGAGATCAGATTAATTTATGCTTTTACACTGATGAATAACATCAGTTCTGTGAATTAACAAAAACTATTAACTAAATACAAGTTAAATTTTTATTTATTTTTATTTTTATTTTTTATTTTTATTTTTTTTATTTTTTTATTTTTTCAAAAACAATTTTAGGAATCTTTACTTAAAAACAACCTTATCTTAAAATGGAGTAACTTTGGTTTTACGAGCAGCAAGCAAATTTTTAAATATTCTAGAGAAATATTGGGTTAAGTAGTTTTACTTCTTTACTTTGGTGTATCTCAGAATGTTTGACAAGCAGCATGCACTAGACATTTCCAATTGCCATATGAAAAATAAAGAAATATATATGTGCACTGCAAAGAAAAGAACACTTGCTGTGACCAGAAATATATAAGAATAACTTTCTAACTTTAAATATCTAAAAGGTAGCACAGAAATGTATACAGTGGAAGATCATATTTATTCTCTTTAAGGCAGAAAGGGTAAATCCTACAAAAATGTAGATGTTGACTCAACATGAAGAATAACTCAACAATTTAAGTTATTTGTGTAAAGTTGTAAAATCTACATCCTGAAATATTCAAGAACTTTTGCATATTTGGATGAGCAAAAAAATTAGAGCTTTTCAGAATACTTTTCCTAGAATTTTACTTGTGATCAATGACATATCCAGTTATTCTCTAGTATAATTTCTAAGTTGCTGATTCATAGGGTTTATTTTTAAATTAACATTTTTTTCATCTGATTATACTCAAAATATTCCTGCTACAGAGAACATTCTGAGCCATTCTCTTACTTCCCCCAAATTAGTCATATGGGCTCAATTTTTTTTTTTTTATTTCACTTGAAGCATACTTTGGAAGAAAATGAAATAAAAACTCTAATTATATATTGAATTATAAAATAGATTATTTTTAAATGATTTCCACTGACAGATTTTATTTTCAACTTTGTTTCTTTCACTTACACAGTTATTTAACAGTTGACTTTCCTTTTATGCTTATTACTTGGTTTTTATGGAATTATTCTCTTTATGGGATTACTCTTTCACACTTGGATCATAGAGACAAATTTTTGTCTGTCTTAAGCTATAAATGCTTAATTAAAAATGCAAATGTTTTAAGAAAGACTATAAAATCTTTACACACACAAATATATGCAGATACCTATCCATATATTTTTCTTAGAGATTGAGAAGGAATCCAACCTCACTGGATTCAAGGTATCATTAAATAAAATAAGTGCTTTGTATAAAGAACTGTAAATTTGGAAAACTTCATCTACATTTTCATTCCCTGTCATATTCAACAGTAAAAATTAGAGTGGGTTATAAAAAGCTATATTTCAATATTTCCTTTGAGTTCACTTTTGTGTATGTTATAAAATAAATAATTAGAACATAGGGAGTATTTTGGAAAGTTCCCAGCTCCCAGGAATTTTTCACTCAGGCAGACATTTCATAGAATGATCCCCTGAAATTTCTATTTCACTTATAGAAAATGGATTTTGACAGTGACTCCTTTCCTTCAGTTTCTGCCAGGACTTAATGGAATCTCCCTGTTATTTCTGAATAAAAATATATTCAAAGAAATTATTCCTATACAGCCTTCCCATTAAACAGAATATTTAATAAGCAAAATTACTCAGAATCATATTTCCAGCTCTGGCTATCTCCCTCGTGCATTAAATTTTTGGTGACTTATAAAGTTCCTGATAATGGCAGCAACACAGCTTCTGAATTTTACCTTAGTACTTTCAAGCTGATCTGAAAACTTGTATTTCAAGCATTTGGATCAATAACTGGAGATAGTGAAGATGTCTCTCCCTCATGGAGTACCACTCCCTGTGTTCTAGACATCTATAAATGAAATGTCTAGTGCCCTCCCCAGGCTGTATGGAGAATTCACTGCTATTTTAATAGTGAAATGACATTGCCAAACATTTCAAATCAGTAGCATATTTTTCTATCTTCCATAAAAACTTTTCCATGAGTTTTCAGAAAGATGGTTTTCTGAAACATTCTGAAGAAATATATGTGAGTATCAGATCGAAAGAATATAAACTCACACATCAGTGTATGTAGCTAATGTACTTAGGAGCAAAAGTGACCTAGTGCTTATCTCTGGCCCAGCAGGTGTCAGGAAGAATTTTAATTTTGATCCCCTAAATGAACGAATGCCTGAAAAGAAACGTCCTCTCATTGGAAACTAAAGTATTAAAAAGCAAGTAAGTGACCACATGTACACAGTAGTTAGGAAAACTGTTGACTGCCCTGTGTCTCAGAATGAAACTAAATTTCCTCCTAAAGTATGTTTTCCTGGGTCTAGAGGATTTTCAAAGGTTATCATTTCATTCCAGTGAAAACATTATCCACTTCTTCTATTAGGTAGACATTTGAAGGTGATTGCTCTGTTGTTTTGGATTTAGCTGTATTAAAATGGAAACAGTGCCTGAATCAGTTAGGTTTAGAATGAGCCAATATTAGAAAGATAAGCCAAAGGGTCTTTTTTCATTTTATGCAGTCTTGAATCAGAGGTAGACTTCCCAATCCTTTTCTTAAATCCTTTCCCAAAGTCAATGCCTCCTTTTGCACCCCACCCCCTTTCTTAAATAGCGAGAATAAGAAAGAAGGATAAATCAGGCAAATTGGAATCTGTAAAATGTGTGTGTGTGTGTGTGTGTGTACATATGAGTGAGCATATGAGTGTGTGTTCTTTTTTTTTTTAATTTATTTATTTTAATTGGAGGCTAATTACTTTACAATATTGTATTGGTTTTGCCATACATTGACATGAATCCACCCCGGGTGTACATGTGAGTGTGTGTTCTTAAAAATATACTCTTTAGTTAAAGATCTTGAACTTTGTTCATAATCATGTTTTTCAAAACACATCCACATCTTAAAACAACCAACTTCTAGAAATATTTATTTTCTGCCAACCGAAATTGTCAGTACCTTCTATTTGTGAGAAATTATAAAATAGCTAATAATGTAAACTGGTTATGTAGCTTTTTAAAACAAATCCTCACTTTAATTCTATTTAAAGTATTTACTTTGTAACTAAACTGGACAATAATCCAGCAATATCATACACAATCCAATAATTTTATTTTGTATCCTCTGTACAAAACATTTTTTATTATACTGTGGTGAAGTAAATAGCACTATTGTACATGCAAAGCAGCTTTTTTAGTTATTCAGTAAATTACCTGGACTGTAGTTCAATGCAATACTATTTTTTTTCAATAAAAAGCATAATGGTATAAGAGTGTTAGTCGTGTATTTCTAACAAAAAGCATACCAAAATAACAGAACAAAAATCCGAAGCAAAATGATACGGAAATATGCTGTATTTTACATTGCTGAATTTAAAATGCATTTTATTTATTATTGTATATATTTATATATTTAAAGAGTGAAATTTCTTAGAGTATTTCTTAAAATTTTAGTGTTAAAAAATAAAGCTGTTTCCTCAAGCTGAAAATAAATATGACTTTAAAAGTTACCTAGATGTATTCTTTGTTGAAACCTAATATACTATGTGAAGCCCTGTTTCTGTCTTACTTAAAAAAAAAAAAAAAAAAAAACAACTGTGATCTAATAGTTTTTAATGGTCTGACGAAGCTTTATAAACACTCTCTGGAATATATTCTCTAGCTGATAACACAATATAGACAAGCTGGCATTCTGCCTGTTACAATAATTTTAATGTAAACTCAGAAAAATAATTAATGGCCCCAATCAATTGTTATCTTCAGAAGGACTCAACTCACTAGGAAATCTCTTTAATAAAGGATGACCAATGATGTGGGATTACGACTGGAGATTTCACTTAACTGTCACTCCTCACTTTATTTTCTTTGCCTTTGCTTTTCCCGAGACAATAATACTGAGCCCTTATCTGCTAGATTTTAGTATGATTTATTCTGTGCAAAAACTTAGACTAGGTGTTCCTAGAAATGAACACTAGTTGCTCTCTTGTTCTTAAATCACGTTGATCTTTACTCTTTCTCCTACCCTCTACCAAGCTATATCCATGTCCAAAAACTTCTTGCTTCTGTACTTTAATTGGATGCCCTGTTGCTGCCTATGTATTAATGGAAAAGAACTCTGCTTTGAGAGCACATAGCTGGTGTCAAACCCAAGGTTTCAATGAAGAGATTCTTCAACTGCCAATCATCTGTGTCCCCAAAATTCACCCTACTTTCTCTTAGATGCTTTTTCAGAAATCTCCTAAGGATTAAGAAGTACATTTCACACAACACACACACACACACATACACACATACATTGACTATTGACAAGAGTCATGATAGAAACTCTCATTTCTTAGTCAGTTTGTCACCATTTATTGATAATCTGTGAGGATCATGTCTTGTTCATCTATCCTCTCCACTAACTAATTTTCTGAATTTCCCTTGAGTAGGAAAGCCGATTTTGCTTGAAAATAAAAGATGATATTACTAATTGCACAGAGATGTAGAAGCAAATGGTGATGCGTATATACTCAGTGTCTTCTCCTCCCTCATGTGTGAAGCTTTCACTGTCTTTGTTCACCATTTGTATAATTTTCTGTTCACCATGGAAATATTTGACTCTGATATAAAATGGATATTACATACCCTTGAGGTTGTGTTCTCTTATTACATCTAGTAGAACTGAATCAATTCCCAAATGGCATTTTTTAATGGTTTGAATCATAGAGATAAAATTATCTGAACTTGTGAATTTGCTCAGCCATAAATAAATGAGAGGTGCTTCACAGCCTGCCTCACTCATGAGAGTGGTATGTTACTTAAAAAAGTCTTAGGGGAAACAATTTATAAATTAAATATTTTCCTCACTTCCATTTTATCAGAGAGATAGTTCAAAGACATCATATTTCAATTATTTGGCATGGGTATAGCATATAACATCTTCAGAGAAGCCTCTTCATGAGACTGTTTCATTCTTTAAGAAAGTATTTTAATAGGCTCTCATCCTTTGTTATTAGTTATTCGTAGTTTCTGGGCAAAAAGATTAGTTACATATTTCCAAGACTTTGACAAACTAAAGATAATTTGTTATAGAAATAGTTCATTCAGTTCAGTTCAGTTCAGTTCAGTCGCTCAGTCGTGTCCGACTCTCCGCGACCCCATGAATCACAGCACGCCAATTAGGAAACAACTAATGTAGTCTTCGAATCACTCATTCCATATATAGTTGTTAGGATTATTCAACATTGACTAAAACAAAGGCAAAATTAAAGTTGAGTGGAAAAAATTATGTGATGAGTCTAGTCATTGTGGATTATTTTTTTATCTGGATGTGGATCTTTATATGTATACACTGATGTTGACTATCAAACTCTCAATTTAGTTTAGTGATATTACATTATCCAGTTAGAGCTAACATTTACCTTTAACTTGACTTAATTTTAATCTTAAAACAAATATTTAATCTTAATATTTATCATAAGTAATTAAATACTTAATTTTAATCAACACAAGAAATTTCAGTAGGCTTTATGGAGTTTGTAGAATCCTAAAAATTATCTGTATACAATACATGAAGTATGTAATATTGGAAACACTATAATTGAATTTCAGAAATGAATTAAAATACATTGTATTTAAAATACTCAGGACATGAGATGAACTCAAATAACACATCTTATTCAGCCAGAACATTCCTGAGAAAGGTCCCTTTCAAACCTCATAATAATCTAGTCTCAACAGCATTTATTGATCTTCTTATTTATGTCTTCATTTCTGACTCTTGAACAGGATGTATTTATACTTTGTCCTTAACCCTGCTTGGTTTCGTATTTGTAGCTTTTTTCTCTTCCAGAGCTTCTTTCTATCCCGTCTTTAAATGTTGGCATAACCCAGGGTTTAGTCTTCAGATATCATCTTGTCTCTATTACACAAACTATGTTATCTTATTCAGTATCTGGGCTTAAAGAATCCTTTATACACTGCTGGTACTTAACTTTGTTTCTTCGGGTATGACTTTCCTTGTGTTTTCAACACTAACTCAAAACCATCATTGAATGTCTCCTAGTAATCAGGAACTTAAGGTCCAAAATGAACTCTCAGTTTGCCTTCACAAATCCATTCCTTCCCCAGTGCTCCACATCTCAGAAAAGAGCTCGATCAGCCCCTCAAGTTCTCATTTTAAACTCTTGAGCATCCTCTTGGATCTGCCTCTTACGAATCACACATCCTTATCACCAACTTATCATCATGAACCTCTAATCTTACCTTCACAATATATCCCAAGCTGATCTCTTTTCCTCATCTCCATTGCTATCACCATAGTATAGTTCATCATCTTCTCCCACTTGCTATTGTTAAGATAGAAATAACCTCCTACCTTGTCTCCCTGAATTTCATGGTGCTAGAGCTTAAATTACAGTAAGGAGACAGATTATTATCATAAAACTAGAAATCTTTTAAATTGTTTCACACTGTTTTGGAATAAAATCCAGTGTTCTCACAACACCCTTAAAGATTCAGTTTCATCTGAAATCTCTACAACTTCCTCTTCTTCAACTGTCTCTTGGTCACAAGGACCTTGCAGTTTCTCAAATAGACCAAGCATTTCCCATGCAGGTACTGTTTTCTCTGACTAGAAGTTTCTTTTCTCAGTACTCTCATGATTCCTTTCTCTTTTCAATCAAGTATTTTTACAAATATCTCCTCCCCGAGAGGATTTTTTTAACCACCAGTCTAACAGAATATTTACTTTACTATTCATACATTTAGCCTTGAATTATTTCTTCCAGCAGTTTGTAATCTACTATTTTACTATATGGGTTTCCCCATAGTTCAGTTGGTAAAGAATCCGCCTGTAATGTAGGAGACCCTGGTTCAATTCCTGGGTCAGGAAGACCCCTTGGAGAAAGGATTGGTTACCCACTCCAGTATTCTTGGGCTTCCCTTGTGGCTCAGCTTGTAATACATTTACTTTTGTATTTGTGTTTATGTAAATTTTTAATTGTCTCATCCTAGAAATATATTTTTTTGTAATTAATTTATTTTTTATTGGAGGCAAATTATTTTACAATATTATATTGGTTGGTTTTGCCATACATTGACATAAATTCGCCCCGGGTTTACATAAGTTCCCCCTCCTAAACCCCCCTCCCACCTCCCTCCTCCCTTTATCCTCCCTCTGGGTCATCCCCGCATGCCAGCCCTGAGCATCCTATAACATGCATTGACCCTGAACTAGTGATTCATTTCACATATGACAACATACGTGTTTCAATGCCATTCTCCCAAATCATCCCACCCTCACCGTCTCCCACAGAGTCCCAAAGACTGATCTATACATCTGTGTCTCTTTTGCTGTCTCTTATACAGGGTTATCATTTGCATCTTTCTAAATTCCATATATATGCGTTAGTATGCTGTATTGGTGTTTTTCTTTCTGGCTTACTTCACTCTGTATAATAGGCTCCAGTTTCATCCACCTCATTAGAACTGATTCAAATGTATTCTTTTTAATGGCTGAATAATACTCCATTGTGTATATGTACCAAAGCTTTCTTATCCATTCATCTGCAGATGGACATCTAGGTTGCTTCCATGTCCTGGCTATTATAAACAGTGCTGCAATGAACATTGGAGTACATGTGTCTCTTTAATTCTGGTTTCCTCGGTGTGTATGCCCAGGAGTGCGATTGCTGGATCATATGGCAGTTCTATTTCCAATTTTTTGAGGAATCTCCACACTGTTCTCCATAGTGGCTGTACTAGTTTGCATTCCCACCAACAGTGTAAGAGGGTTCCTTTCTCTCCACATCCTCTCCAGCATTTATTGCATGTAGACTTTTGGATAGCAGCCATTCTGACAGGTGTGAAATGGTATCTCATTGTGGTTTTGATTTGCATCTCTCTGATTATGAGGGATGTTGAGCATTTTTTCATGAGTTTGTTAGCCATCTGTATGTCTTCTTTGGAGAAATGTCTGTTTAGTTCTTTGGCCCATTTTTTGATTGGGTCACTTAGTTTTCTGGAATTGAGCTGCAGGAGCTGCTTGTATATTTTGGAGATTAATCCTTTATCAGTTGCTTCATTTGCTATTATTTTCTCCCATTCTGAAGGCTGTCTTTTCACCTTGCTTATAGTTTCCTTTGCTGTGCAGAAGCTTTTGATTTTAATTAGGTCCCATTTGTTTATTTTTGCTTTTATTTCCAATATTCTGGGAGGTGGGTCATGGAGGATCCTGCTGTGATTTATGTCGGAGAGTGTTTTGCCTACGTTCTCCTCTAGGAGTTTTATAGTTTCTGGTCTTACATTTAGCTCTCTAATCCATTTTGTGTTTATTTTGGTGTATGGTGTTAGGAAGTGTTCTAGTTTCATTCTTTTACAAGTGGCTGACCAGTTTTCCCAGCACCACTTGTTAAAGAAACTGTCTTTTCTCCATTGTATATTCTTGCCTCCTTTGTCAAAGATAAGTTGTCCATAGGTGCGTGGATTTATCTGTGGGCTTTCTATTTTGTTCCATTGATCTATATTTCTGTCTTTATGCCAGTACCATACTGTCTTGATGACTGTGGCTTTGTAGTAGAGCCTGAAGTCCGGCAGGTTAATTCCCCCAGTTCCATTTTTCTTCCTCAAGATTGCTTTGGCTATTTGAGGTTTTTTGTATTTCCATACAAATTGTGAGATTATTTGTTCTAGTTCTGTGAAAAATATCGTTGGTAGCTTGATAGGGATTGCATTGAATGTATAAATTATTTTGGGTAGTATACTCATTTTTACAATATTTATTCTTCCAATCCATGAGCATGGTATATTTCTCTATCTATTAGTGTCCTATTTGATTGCTTTCAGTAGTGTTTTATAGTTTTCTATGTACAAGTCTTTTGTTTCCTTAGGTAGATATATTCCTAAGTATTTAATTCTTTTCGTTGCAACAGTGAATGGAATAGTTTCCTTAATTTCTCTTTCTATTTTCTCATTATTAGTGTATAGGAATGCAAGGGATTTCTGTGTGTTGATTTTATATCCTGCAACTTTACTGTATTCATTGATTAGCTCTAGTAGTTTTCTGGTAGAGTCTCTAGGGTTTTCTGTGTAGAGGATCATGTCATCAGCGAACAGTGAAAGTTTTACTTCTTCTTTTCCAATTTGTATTCCTTTTATGTCTTTTTCTGCTCTGTTTGCTATAGACAAAACTTCCAGAACTATGTTGAATAATAGTGGTGAGAGTGGGCACCCTTGTCTTGTTCCTGACTTTAGGGGAAATGCTTTCAGTTTTTCACCATTGAGGATAATGTTTGCTGTGGGTTTGTCATATATAGCTTTTATTATGTTGAGATATGTCCCTTCTATTCCCACTTTCTGGAGGGTTTTTATCATAAATGGATGTTGAATTTTGTCAAAGGCTTTCTCTGCATCTATTGAGATAATCATATGATTTTTATTTTTCAGTTTGTTAATGTGGTGTATTATGTTGATTGATTTGCGGATATTGAAGAATCCTTGCATTCCTGGGATAAAGCCCACTTGGTCATGATGTATGACCTTCTTAATGTGTTGTTGGATTCTGATTGCTAGAATTTTGTTAAGGAATTTTGCATCTATGTTCATCAGTGTTATTGGCCTGTAGTTTTCTTTTTTTGTGGGATCTTTACCAGGTTTTGGGATTAGGGTGATGGTGGCCTCCTAGAATGAGTTTGGAAGTTTCCCTTCCTCAGCAATTTTCTGGAAGAGTTTGAGTAGAATAGGTGTTAGCTCTTCTCTAAATTTTTGGTAGAATTCCGCTGTGAAGCCGTCTGGACCTGGGCTTTTGTTTGCTAGAAGATTCCTGATTACAGCCTCTAGTTCCGTGCTTGTGATGGGTCTGTTCAGATTTTCTATTTCTTCCTGGTTCAGTTTTGGAAAGTTGTACTTTTCTAGTAATTTGTCCATTTATTCCATTTCATTTTATTGCCATATAATTGCTGATAGTATTCTCTAATAATCCTTTGTATTTCTGTGTTATCAGTTGTGATCTCTCCATTTTCATTTCTAATTTTATTGATTTGGTTCTTCTCCCTTTCTTTCTTGATGAGTCTGGCTAGTGGTTTGTCGATTTTATTTACCTTCTCAAAGAACCATCTTTTGGCTTTGTTGATTTTTGCTGTGGTCTCTTTTGTTTCTTTTGCATTTATCTCTGCCCTAATTTTTATGATTTCTTTCCTTCTACTGACCCTGGGGTTCTCCATTTCTTCCTTTTCTAGTTGCTTTAGATGTAGATTTAGGTTATTTAGTTGACTTGTTTCTTGAGGTGTGCCTGTATTGCTATGAACTTCCCCCTTAGCACTACTTTTACAGTGTCCAGAGGTTTTGGGTTGTTGTGTTTTCATTTTCATTCATTTCTATGCATATTTTGATTTCTCTTTTGATTTCTTCTATGATTTGTTCATTATTCAGCAGCGTGTTGTTCAGCCTCAATATGTTGGCATTTTTAATAGTTTTTCTCCCATAATTGAGATCTAATCTTACTGCATTGTGGTCAGAAAAGATGCATGGAATGATTTCAACTTTTTTGAATTTACCAAGGCTAGATTTATGGCCCAGGATGTGATCTATCCTGGAAAAGGTTCCGTGTGCGCTTGAGAAAAAGGTGAAATTCATTGTTTTGGGGTGAAATGTCCTATAGATATCTATTAGGTCTTACTGGTCTATTGTATCATTTAAAGTTTGTGTTTCCTTGTTAATTTTCTGTTTAGTTGATCTATCCATAGATGTAAGTGGGGTATTAAAATCTCCCAGTATTATTGCATTATTGTTAATTTCCCCTTTCATACTTGTTAGTAATTGTCTTATATATTGTGGTGCTCCTATGTTGGGTGCATAAATATTTATAATTGTTATATCTTCATCTTGGATTGATCCTTTGATCATTATGTAGTTTCCTTCTTTGTCTCTTTTCACAGCCTTTGTTTTAAAGTCTATTTTATCTGATATGAGTATTGCTACTCCTGCTTTCTTTTGGTCTCTATTTGCATGGAATATCTTTTTCCAGCCTTTCACTTTCAGTCTGTGTGTGTCCCTCATTTTGAGGTGGGTCTCTTGCAGACAACATATATGGGGGTGTTGTTTTTGTTCCATTCAGCCAGCCTTTGTCTTTTGGTTGAGGCATTCAACCCATTTACGTTTAAGGTAATTATTGATAAGTACGATCCCGTAGCCATTTTCTTTATTGCTTTGGGTTCAAGTTTATACACCCTTTCTGTGTTTCCTGTCTAGAAAAAATCCTTTAGCATTTGTTGGAGAGCTGGTTTGGTAATGCTGAATTCTCTCAGCTTTTGCTTGTCTGTAAAGCTTTTGATTTCTCCATATTTGAATGAGATCCTTGCTGGGTACAGTAGTCTGGGCTGTAGGTTATTTTCTTTCTCATCACTTTAAGTATGTCTTGCCATTCCCTCCTGGCCTGAAGAGTTTCTGTTGAAAGTTCGGCTGTTATCCTTATGGGAATCCCCTTGTGTGTTATTTGCTGTTTTTCCCTTACTGCTTTTAATATTTGTTCTTTGTGTTTGATTTTTGTTAATTTGATTAATATGTGTCTTGGGGTATTTCGCCTTGGGTTTATCCTGTTGGGGACTCTCTGGGTTTCTTGGACTTGGGTGATTATTTCTTTCCCCATTTTAGGGACGTTTTCAACTATTATCTCCTCAAGTATTCTTTCATGGTCTTTCTTTTTGTCTTCTTCTTCTGGGATTCCTATGATTCGAATGTTGGTGCGTTTAACATTGTCCCAGAGGTCTCTAATATTGTTCTCATTTCTTTTAATTTGTTTTTCTTTTTTCCTCTCTGTTCCATTTATTTCTACAATTCTATCTTCTAACTCGCTTATCCTGTCTTCTGCCTCTGTTATTCTACTGTTTGTTCCTTCCAGAGTGTTTCTGATCTCATCTATTGCATTATTCATTGTATATTGACTCTTTTTTATTTCCTCTAAGTCCTTATTAAACCTTTCTTCCATCTTCTCAATCTTTTCTCCAGGTTATTTATCTGTAACTCCATTTTGCTTTCAAGATTTTGAATCATTTTCACCATCAAAATTCGAAATTCTTTATCAGGTAGATTCCCTATATATTCCTCTTTTGTTTGTGTTGATGGGCATTTATCTTGTTCCTTTACTTGCTGGGTATTTCTCTGTCTCTTCATCTTGCTTATAATGTTTTGCTTGGGGTGGCCTTTCCCTCTTCTGGCCGTTTGTGGAGTTCTCTTTATTATGTAGTTTCCTCATTGTGTGTGGGGTTGGACAGGTGACTTGTCAAGGTTCCCTGGTTACGGAAGCTTGTGTCGGTGTTCTGGTGGGTGGAGCTGGATTTGTTCTCTCTGGAGTGCAATGAAGTGTCCAGTAATGAGTTATGAGATGTCAGTGGGTTTGGAGTGACTTTGGGCAGCCTGTATATTGAAGCTCAGGGCTAGTTTCCTGTGTTACTGGAGAATTTGCATGGTATGTCTTGCTCTGGAACTTATTGACCCTTGGGTGGTGCTTGGTTTTAGTGTAGGTATGGAGACGTATGATGAGCTCCTATCGATTAATGTTACCTGGAGTCAGGACTTCTCTGGTGTTCTCAGGATTCAGGCTTAAGCCTCTTGCCTCTGGTTTTTGGTCTTATTCTTGGAGTAGCCTCTAGACATCTCTATCTGTCATTTCCAAGGTGGTTCCCTCTGTTTTAGCTTCTGTTTGCTGGTCTCTTCAGTGTCTAATTTCCGCCCTGATACTAGGGGGTGGGTGGACACTTTTTAAGGCTCAGTTGTTCAGTCCTGTTCTGGGAAGGGAGGAACGCTGTAGACGAATATCTCTGGCGTCTGTGGGGAGTGCTCGAAGCGTCTCGGCCACACTGGGTTTGCCCCCGCTCACAGCACGTATGCTGTCCCAGTCTACACTGCACAGGCTCTAGGTTGCTCTGCCGGGAACTGTCCGAGGCCGGCGCCGGGTTGTATGCACTTCCCAGGTCTGAGCGGCTCAAGTTCAGGTTCTCAGGTACTCCACAAAGGCGCAGACTTGGTTGGGCCTGCGTTTTGTGCCTTCCCTGGTCCAAGCAGTTCAGGGGACCAGGTGTTTGGCGAGTGCTGTCTCTGCGACTTATCGCCTCCCCAGTCCCCGCCACTCAGTTTTCTGGGTGTACAACTGGCGCACCTTCTCAGGGGGATATTGACCGACCCGATCCCAAGAAGTCCTGATTAGCAACAAGCCTGTCTGCAGTTTGTATCAGATGCCTTTCTGGGGCTGCGGTTGCCCGCTCCGGCTCTGGCTGCCCTCCTTGCCTGTCTCGGCGGGGGATGGGGGATGGGCCGACCACAGCTGGCTCGCTCTGCTCAGTCCTTTATTCTGTGAGTGGTGCTGGCCGAGTCTTAGGTTAGAGCTTTCCGCCTTTTCATGGGGAAGCTATCCCACAGTCTGCTTTGCTCTCCCCAGTTCTCTCAAATTGTTCTTGTGGCATTCAAGCCCAGTCCTCTCTCTAAGCAGATCAGCTGGCTCCTCCCTGCCCAGCCCCCGCTTGCTAATGGCGTATGCAGGCGTCTGCGCTGCTTCTCCACTGGGAGTTACCGTTTGGCGGGTAGACTGTGGGTTTTAAAAAAATCTTAAAAAAAAAAAAAGAGGGTTATGTGGCCCTCTGATCTTCCAAGGCTTGACACAGATTCACCAGTGAGAGTGTTTCCTGGTGTTTGGAAACTTCTCTTGTTTTAAAGCCTCCCTTCCCAGGACGGAGCTCCATCCTTACTTCTTTTGTCTCGCTTTTTATCTTTTATGTTTTTTCCTACCTCCTTTCGAAGACAATGGGCTGCTTTTCTGGGTGCCTGACGTCCTCTGCCAGCATTCAGAAGTTGTTTTGTGGACTTTACTCTGCGTTCAAATGTTCTTTTGATGAATTTGTGGAGGAAAGAGTGGTCTCGCCATCCTATTCCTCTGCCATCTTGTTCCTTCTAGAAATACATTTTTGAGAGGAGACATTTTATGAGAGCAGGAATTTTTCCTCTCTTGTTCAATGTTATTTTTTAATTTCTTCGACTCATACGGGAACACAGGAGAGACCTTATAAATATTTGTTGGCAGCATATTTCTACTCCTCCATGCATAATGCTCCTATTGCTCTCTGCAAGTGGTGAGACAAGCTGCAATTTCTTCCGGGGATTGGTTTCTTCAATTATTCAATAAAAATAAAGTTATTAGCTACTATATGCAAGACAGATATAGTGATATATAAACATTCAAAAGCCTTGTTCTTATGGAGCTTACATTTTACTGGAGGAGGAAAAAAACTAAACAAGCAAACTATGTGTGAAGAAAACTATAGCAAATTCTGAAAAGTTATTGGCAGGCTGTGCATAATGGAAGAGGCTGTATTTGTACCTACATATCTATTTTGTTCCCAGATCCATATTTCTTCTATTACCCAACATGGTGTAAGATACACATCCATGTCTGGTTAATAAATAATGTTCTTTGTTTGGTTGCTTCCTTCAAAGAAGGATGATGAGTAGAAGAAAATCCATTTCTTTTGAATGGCCTCAGAGAATCTTTAGAGAATTTACCTGAATGTCATCTACACATTGACTTTGAGAGTGTAATTATACTAGTTCACAATCTGTTGGTACTGAATAATTAAAAATGTGATGGCTATGCATGGGAGAGGTAATAATGAAATATGGACTCAAGACATATTTACATAGATGGGGAATGTGCTTTGGTTAGATTCTTCCGCTGTCATTGGCAACTAATGCATGTCCAGGAAGGGGAAATCCAATTTTAGAAAAGGACTGATGAAGTTGTCTTTTGAGATCTCTGTTTTAGGAAAGTAATTTTGTATAAGACAAACTTAAAGCTTTTGGAACTTTCCAGATAAATCTCATTTTATTAAGAGGCTAGGCCCTCTAGGATTTGTTGCTACTCAATTCAACTAGTTGCTGTATTTATTCAAGTGTGACCGTTTCTTGAATCTCTTATATGCAACTATTGTCTTACATATTTTATAACCAGCAGCACTTTACTGTTTTTTTATTGTCTATTATCTCAATCATTTTATATTTTCTCATCCAGCATGAATAATAGCCAAATTCCTTTTTATCCTAATTTGAGCAGAAGGAAAATAAAAAAAAAAAAAATCCATATGAAAACCTGAACTCTTTAGGAAAAGTCTCTTCCAGATTTCTTAACTTCTGATTGGTTGTCTTTGACAATGAGAAAGAAACGTGCTGTCAATAAAGTTTGACTGATAAATGAGGCCCTTTTGGCAATACTGTTATAAAGGGAATGGTGTCTTTTGGTTCATATCCAGTAAGTCTTCTTGGAAGATCATACTTTGAATTGCAGCACCAGCCTTGACTTCCTTGTTTCCAATTGAGCTATTTTACCTTGTTTGGCAGCACGAAGTTGGTTTTTTTTTCTACTTATAGACATGTTTCAATGCTTCCGGCTGATTTCTGGCACAAGCTTGAAGAATTACATGGCCCATCCGGGAGGCCTCTTCCGTTTCTTAGATATTCTGCTGCCCTCATCAATTTTCTTCACATGCCAGTCCTGTCAGAGTTGAGTTTTCACAATCACGGTGTCAATTTGAAGAAGCAAATGCATCCTGAACTCTGACCAGTGGGGATTTTATTCTGCCTGCTGAGATTGTGTGGGTGGTATTTGCCTTAGAATTCAGAAACTGGCTGTGACATGTAGAAAAATTTTCATAAATTGTTTGGGATTACATAGTCATTTTGTCTCCTTGGTTCTTGATATAGGACACAGTGCCAGGGATATTGTTCCTTAAGAGACAATGGGTTCATGTGCCAATTTGAGGGGACTATCGCTAACAAAGATTTCAGAGATAAGGGTATTTAAATATTTTTATAGAAGAGTTAGCTAATCCAGAAGTTGCCAGTGTTATATTTCCTCAGTCAAGATCTGCAGCTCTATAGTAGGAAAGAGCTTAGCAACCCGAGTTGATGGTTAAAACCTAGTTGTCACAATCTACTTGTCTCATCAAGACTCAGAGGAATGATAGAAACATTATTGCACTATGCCACAATTCTCAAGCTCTAGAGCAGTGGTGTACTGGTGATATTGTACCCTATTTGTTTTTTTTTTTTAATTACTATTATAACTTCCATAATATATTATTTCTTAGCTAGCATTCTTAGCTAGCATTTTAAATTACACAGAAAATTTCATGGAGTGAGAATACCACAATTTACACAATCATTGTTATTTAGACTCTCCCTCCAGCCTTTTGCATCAGTGTCATGTAGTATTCAGTAAAGAAATCTTTCACTTCTTTGGTTAAATTTAATCTTCAGCATTATATTGTTTTTATTCTATTGTAAATAGGGTTATTTTATTTATTACCTTTTCAGAAAATTTAGTTAGTAACACTACTGATTTTTGCATTTTAACTTCTCTCTGCAACTTTACTGAATTTGTTTACTAGATCTAGCTGTTTTCTGGTGAAGTCAGGACTGTAAGACCTGGCCCAAACAACCTTCAGGTGTTCCTACTTAGGCTTTCTGGCTGCTAAGGACCTGGAGCTACACTCAGCAGTGGGAGGGGCTATGAATTAGTTTTTCTGCTTGGTGAAGTAAGGGAAATCTCCAAATTTGGAAAGGCTTTTAATTTTTCGGAGAAGGCAATGGCAAGCCACTCCAGTACTCTTGCCTAGAAAATCCCATGGATGGAGGAGCCTGGTAGGCTGCAATCCGTGGGGTCGCTAAGGGTGGAACACGACTGAGCGACTTCACTTTTACTTTTCACTTTCACACATTGGAGAAGGAAATGGCAACCCACTCCAGTATTCTTGCCTGGAGAATCCCAGGGAAGGGGGAGGCTGGTGGGCTTCCGTCTATGGGGTCACACAGAGTCGGACACGACTGAAGTGACTTAGCAGCAGCAGCAAGCTGACCTGATCTCCAAGTTCACTGGTCGAGTAGTGTCACTGACTTTGCTCTGTAGATTTCAAGTTCTGCTTGTTGTACCCCTGGCTCAAGCACTTTTGGGCTATGCAGTGTCCAGGTGTTCCTGATCAGGCTTTCAACTTGGGAAGAAGCAAGGGAGTTCCTTTAGCAGGGAGCCAGGCTATGACTCAGCAACTTTGCCTGATAACCCCTGCACCCCACTGCATTTTCTCCTGAGACTTCCACCATCTTAGCTCTGCAAACAACAGAGCTACTGGCTGGGACTACAACTTGGATGCGGCAGGTAGGAATCCCCATTTATCAAGATTCTAGTGCTGGTTGTTACAAACCCCTTCCCCCACCTCTCGCCACAGATTCCCCTTCAATCCTTGTAGGGGTAAGACCAGAATGGACACTCCCCAAAAGTAACCCTAGTCTCTCTTTCCCCCTTGGAGGAAAGGTACGCTTGGGTAGACCTCTGACCATACTGCTGTGCAGGCCTGGAGGAGAGAGAGTGCTGTCAGCCTGTAACTGCTTTTCTTACCCTTTTAAGTTCTAGGATTCTCTCAGTGGCGCTGGGTTCATAAATAGTTCTTGTAAAAGGATGTTAAGTCAAGAATGACCTGTGGGGCCCTCTCCACGTGTTCATTCCTGTTCCTATAAATGTAAAACTTTTCCTAGCTATGGGTCCTACTTAATGTATAGATGTATGTATATGAGTTATAGTTATATATTTTGGGTAGCTCAGACAGTAAAGCGTCTGCCTGTAATGCAGGAGACCTGGGTTCCATCCCTGGGTCGGGAAGATCTCCTAGAGAAGGAAATGGCAACCTACTCCAGTACTCTTGCCTGGAAAATTCCATGGATAGAGGAGCCTGGTAGGCTACAGTCCTTGGGATCACAAAGAGTTGGACATGACTGAGCAACTTCACTGGTTCACTGGTTTGGAATTTATATAAAATGAGAGAATGCTTGTGAGAGCTTGTGATTTCTGTTTTTTAATGGACTACAAATAATGCCGTGCCTTAAACATCATGCTGTGTGTTTTTATTCCTTGACTTGCATGCGGGTACTTTATACACCATCCAAATATGTAATTGCCAGACTAGGAATCAAATATTCTCCTCTAGGGTCTTGTTTCTTGGCATTACATTTTTCATATATCCTTTAAGAGAAAATTGCACTAAAAATAAGTGTTGACTAGCCGTTTCAGAGCAATTTGTAAGGGAAAACTGCCGTACCCATACAGTGGAGTACCATGTGTTCTTACAGTTAAGAGACTTCAGAGCTCATTTAGACCCAGAAGAGTGGCTACAACCTTGTAGACACTAAATAAAATTTTCTTGACTTAATGAATAAAGTGCCAGGTTTAACTTTTACACACTGTTTTTAAAAGCTTGTTCCAGAAGTACAAATGACTTTGCCAAGATGAACTGGTATTCTATAAAAAATAAACTAGTTCTTCATTACAATACTCTGCCTTCTATTTATTAATAGATTTGAGAATGGTTTTATTTGAGTATTAGTAATAAAAGTACAAAGTGTGGACTTCAGTATCAAATTGTTCAATTTCAAAACTTGGCTCTTTTGCTTACCAGCTGTGTGACCTGAGGTAAGTCCCTTAACCACTTTGAGCCTCAATTTCTTCATTTAAAAGTGTAGATAATGATAGCACGTATCTGTGTAATAGGAAATTTGGCTCGGAGATAGACTCTTAACCCTTAGGAAAAAGAATTTGGCTGGTCTTTGACCTGGATTCCTAGGAAATCCCACAAATACTACTTCCTAAGTAATAGGAATGTCTTTGCTATTCATTGTAAGCCCTGATAATTTATCCTAATAAGGTCACTCAGGTCTGTCCCTAGAAAGTTTAAGCTCTTGACTCAGGATAGAAGTTAGCTGTGCCAAGAAGACCAATCATGTTATTAGAAGGTTAGGGCTTTGAGCCACATGATATGGGCTCAACCTCTAGGGAGAAGTAGATTGGAGATTGAGTTACATGGCTAAGATTTCAATCAATCATGCTTATATGAAGAAGCCTTGTTGTAACTGTGGACAACTAAGCTATGTTCCCTGTTTGGTAACAATCTGTGTCCTGACTCCACAGAAGGCACAAAAGGATAGTGGAAGCTTCACATTTGGAGCCCTTCTTGACCTTGCTCTATGCCTCTGTTTTTGGATGGTTCTGATGTGCTTGTTTTTTGACTGTAATAAAGCTATGCTCACATATATAGTATCTTCTTAAATTCTGTAAGTCATTAAACCTGAGGGGGTAGTAAAAATATCTGAATTTGTAGCCAGTTGGTCAGAAGAAAGGATGGCCTGTGGACCCTTGAACTTGAAGCTGGTGTCTGAAGTGAGGGCAGTATCGGGGAGGACTGTGCACTTCACCTCTGGTGTCTGTTGTTAACTGTGGGTAGTTGATGTCAAAAGTTACCACAATATCTCAGAGTTATTGTGAGACTTAAATGGTTCAGAGTATGTGAAACACTAAGAATAGGAACTGGATGCAATGATTGTTATGCAAGTGTTCTCTATTATAATTAAAATTTCAGGTTTTTCATGATCGATAAATATTATGACAATAAGGGCTAGTCATTTTTTAATATGTTTTATTTAACCTTTAGGAGCACTCTAAGATATTACTATAAAGCCACTTTTCAAATTGTTTAAGCAGCTATATTTAGTAAGTAATAAATGGGCATTATAAAAGCCTGTGGTTTTTATTACAATGTAATATAGCATTTCCCACTTACTCTCACCTAAGGCTGGAATCTCCTTTTCCAGAATAAAATATTGTGAATATAATCACTAAAAGTTTTGTTCTTATTTTTCTGTTGGTAAAAGAAGAGGAATGGAAAATTTACCTCTATATTTCCCTATAGTTGAACCACTCATTATTGTACTGTATAGAATGCTTGGTTATCTATCATAACAAATAGACTGCAAAAATTAGAATAATGCAAGCTCAATATGTTTATTTTAATAAACTTTATTAAAGTTATTTTTAGTAAGTACTGGGTATATACATCCATGGACCTGTTGTCTTGTGGTATACAGAAAACTCAAAAGGATAGAGAATCTTGTGTCTTCACATTATGGTGCCCAAATCTTCCTTGGGTGGCATCTCCAATTCATCCGAACAGAAGTCATGGGACAAAATGAGTAAATAGGAAATGTCTATATAGTTTAAGCCTAGAACTAATTTTAATTTATATTCTGTTGGCTAGATCTTAGTCATATAGACACATATAACTGCAAGGGGGTCTGGGAAATACAACATAACTGTAGAAGAAGAGAAGAAAATGCAATACTAGCAGTTTCGTATATCATTGTTAATTTTTCATATACTTTCTGTGCATCCCCATTAAGTCCTGGCAGAAAGTAGTCAATAACAATTAAGTGGCCATTGATTATTTCATTAAAGTCCTCCCTTTCAAGGAAATACTCTCTTGCCTACAACAACTGAAAAAAAAATGTTATTTTTCACTGGTTGGTCCCTTTTGCCTAAAATTCCGCCATTTACATTTCAAGTTTTTGGTATTCACTGTAAAAGCTTACTACATTTCTGGTGTAATTCCCTATTAAAATACAAATTACATCATCATCGATAAATGTAATCAGCCATTTATACCTTGGAAAGGATGAGTTTATCACATACTTTTCCTACTGGCTCTATTTCATTGTAAGTCTTTTCATTGACAGGGGAGTGGAGAGAAACACAGGCAGGTAGGTCACAAAGTGAAATTGGCAAATGCAAAATCTATCACATCTATTCTCACAACTCTGTCTAGAGACAGCTCGATTCTTTTATACATGCTCCATCATGTGTGCTGGGTGTCTTTACTTCTTCAAGGAGAGTGAAAAAATAGGTCTGATTCTGGCAGTCTTAAATATCCATTTCTTCTCTTGAATGAAAGAGAAGCAAAATGTTTAAGATTCTTCCTTTTATTCTTACCTATTGTATTTTTTATTGTAAAGTTGTATGTTGCTTCTCTTCCTCCTTCTCTGTCTCAAATCCTGTGGCAAGAATAAAAGAGTGGAGAGATGGTGTTTGCCACTCTCATGGATATGGAAATACACAGTTGCAGAATCCTGGGGTTTAGGAATGGAAATTGTGCTGTTCTGATAGTCTGATATGGTCCAGGTCAGTTATGCAACCTCTGACTCATACCACCCTTTTCTCCTGACATTTGCTGTCTTTTAGTTCCAAAACATTAGATTTTTAAAAAACTGAAAAGAACTAGTATTTCTCCATTGCAAATATAGTTTCTTAAACATTCCATCTATTACTAAATTTCCCATACTCTACCTTCCAGTTCATTAAGTAACAGAATATTTCACTGCATAATTCCTAATCTTGCAGATATACTACAAAAGTCTACTCAATAGACAACCGAGGTTTTATTAAAGTTCTTGCCCATTTGGAAAACTCAGCAGTGGCCACAGCACTGGAAAAGTTCAGTTTACATTCCAATCCCAAAGAAAGGCAATGCCAAAGAATGCTCAAACTACCACACAATTGTACTCATCTCACACACTAGCAAAGTAATGCTCAAAATTCTCCAAGCCAGGCTTCAACAGTACTTGAACTGTGACCTTCCAGATGTTCAAGCTGGATTTTGAAAAGGCAGAGGAACCAGAAGTCAAATTACCAGCATCTGTTGGATCATTGAAAAAGCAAGAGAGTTCCGGAAAAGCATCTATTTCTGCTTTATTGACTATGCCAAAGCCTTTGACTGTGTGGATCACACCAAACTCTGAAAAATTCTTAAAGAGATGGGAATACCAGACCACTTGATCTGCCTCCTGAGAAATCTTTATGCAGGTCAAGAAGCAACAGTTAGAACTAGACATGGAACAACAGACTGGTTCCAAGTCGGGAAAGGAGTATGTCAAGGCTGTATATTGTCACCCTGCTTATTTAACTTATATACAGAGTGCATCATGAGAAATGCTGGACTGGATGAAGCAAAGCTGGAATTAAGATTTCTGGGAGAGATATCAATAACCTTAGATATGCAGATGACACCACCCTTATGGCAGAGAGTGAGGAACTAAAGAGCCTCTTGATGAAAATGAAAGAGGAGAGTAAAAAAGTTGCCTTAAACTTCAACATTGAGAAAACTAAGATCATGGAATCTAGTCCCATCACTTCATGGCAAATAAATGGGGAAACAGTGGAAACAGTAACAGTCTTTATTTTTAGGGGCTCCAAAATCACTGCAGATGGTGATTGGAGCCATGAAATTAAAAGACGCTTGCTCCTTGGAAGGAAAGTTATGACAAACCTAGAGAGCATATTAAAAAGCAGAGACTTTACTTTGCCAACAAAGGTCCGTCTAGTCAAGGCTATGGTTTTTCCAGTAGTCATGTATAGATGTGAGAGTTGGACTATAAAGAAAGCTGAGTGCCGAAGAATTGATGCTCTTGAACTGTGGTGTTGGAGAAGACTCTTGAGAGTCCCTTGGACAGGACTCTAGGAGATCCAACCAGTCCATCCTAAAGGAAATCAGTCCTGAATATTCATTGGAAGGACTGATGCTGAACCTGAAAACTATCCTTTGGCCACCTGATATGAAGAACTGACTCATTTGAAAAGACCCTGATGCTGGGAAACAGTGAAGGTGGGAGAAGGGGATGACAGAGGGTGAGATGGTTGGATGACATCACTGATTCAGTGGACATGATTTTGAGTAAACTCCTGGAGTTGGTGATAGACGAGGAGGCCTGGCATGCTGCAGTCCGTGGGGTCGCAGAGTCAGACATGACTGAGCGACTGAACTGAAATGAACTTGCCTGTTAGTGCTTGGTATATATGCAACTGATCT